>NC_080053.1:4067369-4074869 GCF_026212465.1 Amaranthus tricolor | reverse complement strand
GAACAATAAAATGTTGATTTTGTTTGACCAGCTCTCCGTTGTTTGTTGTTATACTAACATTGAACAAGTACAGGGTTTAAAATTCCAGAATCTTTCTTAATTCATACTTCCAGTTTTGCAACCCTAATTAAAAAGGACAGTTCCCTCCACTTCCAATTGTCACATATATTGTACAAACATTTTGATTGTATACATATTCGACATCTATGCATATTTTATTGGACTGCTATTAGACTATTGTATACATCTTATTTTTATTATTTTTAAATTAGAGCATTTTGATTATATACATATTCGACATCTATGTATATTTTATTGGACTGCTATTAGACTATTGTATACATCTTATTTTTATTATTTTTAAATTAGAGCATTTTGATTATATACATATTCGACATCTATGTATATTTTATTAGACTGCTATTAGACTATTGTATACATCTTATTTTTATTATTTTTAAATTAGAGTTAAAAGCTCTAAAAATTCAATGATAAATCATTCCACAGTGAGTTAAGAATTGACCTATAATGTCTTAGTTACAAAGTGCATTTAATTAAAATTCATCAAAACCTAATCAATTAAATATATGAGAAATGTTGTCAAAAATTCAATAAATATGTCACTAATATTCAATAAAAGATACGAATTGCAACATCATTAATTCATAAGATAAAATCGTACAACATAACATTTTATTCTTTAGTAAAACCAATTAATACAATTAAACTTCCTCATGGTCCTCCCAGTTTCTTTCTACCAGTGAGTGGTCAATGCTTCATCCATTTGCTTCTTTAAGTTAACTAACTCGTTTTGAAGCTTTTTTTTTTTTTTTTTTTCCTACAACCTAATGCTTCATTAGGAAAGAATGCAATTGCAACAAAGCAACGACCTGGATCAAAGTTTTAGTCCTGATCATATTCAACTTCGTAACCATAATGACACTTCTCTTCATTGATATCAATGTTTAACATCTAAACACAAAGATCATCAACACCAATTAATTCATTAAATTAATTAAAAAAAATAATAATATATATCTAAGTAGATTGTTTTTATATCAATGTTTAATGCTAGTTTTAATAATCACAACAATAACATTTTAAACTTGTGGAATAGCTGGTAAAAAAAGTTCACCCATCTTGTTCGCTCCTACTAACATCGAATAAAGGGATGCTGGTCAAACAAAGGACATCACATCCTTGTTTTTGCTGGTACTAACAACGAATGAAGGGAAGTTGACTTTGTTTTACTAGCTTTCATTTGTTTGATTTTGGCTAACTTTTGGACCAGCTAATCATTTGTTCGCTGTTAGTAACAGCCACAAAAACCATATATATTTCAGGCTCGGACAAGAAAGCACCTTTTTCTTTTTTTAAACTTTTCTTAAGTAAAACGCTTAAAAAATCAAAAGTTCTTGTGATCACACTAGCCTTTAGGGACATCACAAATTGTCGTATGATGGGGTCTTATTGTGAGATGCATCCTCTTATATATGTGTTAAATAACTCATAAAAATCTAAATTACAAAGATATAAACTTCTTATTTTAATTTCGTCTCTAGCATATTTAAATAATATAGGTATAGTATTATAGAACAGATCATTCCGTTATTTTACATATGTTGAATGTTAACTGTAAATACCTGGCATATATTCTTCATTATGAAACTATATGAAGTATTTATTTTAATTTTTTATTAACTGTATAAACATGAAAATCAGTAATTTAGCTGATCATTATAGATCAAATAATTTAGTAAATAATTGTTTTAGCTGTTAATCACGTGTTGCATGTGAGTTTCTAATGCATTTGGAACAAGAGTATCCCTTTTTGGCTTTTTGCTGCAGATCTTTCCGCTATGATCTTCATCATTGTTAAGAAATCACATTCTAATTTTCGATTTTACGATTCAAAAACAAGCAAGTGTAAGTAGAGAATTGTAAGTAGGTAGAATCTTACGATTCTATTAACATAAAATTTGTAGTGGTAGAATCATAATACGATTCTGTGATCCTACGATTTAACGATTCAATTTTACAAATACATTCTTAATTTTTAATTTTTCTTATGTACCATCGTTCATTAATTTTTCTTACGATTTAACGACCTATCATCATAATTTTTAAAAAATAAATTTCTTTATCAGATTTAAACTAATTATTAAATATTTTTTTATTTCTTTCTTAAAATGAAGTGAACGAAACTTAATTAATAAACTTAAACGTTTGAGATGAATAATTATGATTAGATAGCAAATTTAAGTTCTATGTGGAATCTTAAAATCCTACGATTCAATTCTATCGATTTGATTCTACAGGTTTGTACAATTCCACATAGAATCCTGATTTTAACAACTTTGATTGTCATCAACATCAACCTAGTACCTTGCACAGATCAGGGTTCGGGGAACCGGGAAGGAATATAGTGAACATACCATATTCGTACCCCTATAAGGAAAAGACAAAAAGGACAACATGCACTCATATAACCTCTAAAAGGATAGGCACTGCGAAGAGAAAAATGAAGACTTATCAACAAAATAAGCTTATTATAAAAAAATACCCAAAATAAGTTTCGGATAATTTTAATTTGTAAAATAACCGTCTTCATGTTCGAGCCCGAGGTCAGATATATTTGCTATTACTAACAACAAACAAAGAAACTGTAAAAAAAATTTTATTCGCTGTTACTAATAATAATCAAAGAATTATGACTATTTTGAAGCGACAAAAAAAATGAACGGACAAGAGAATATCAATGATGTGCTATTTTAAAACAACCACCACCAACGTGACTAATATTCTAATATTATTGTCAATTATGCTTCGACGCTACTTCCTACTTCTCGCTTTGGCCTCAAAAATGTCCAAGATGGCACTAGCATTAGGCCAACTCACGACTCTCTTATTTAATAAATATTGATTAATAATATAATTATTTCAATTTGAAGGATTGGCATAATCCCGATCCGACAACAAGCTAAGCTTACGTGAATATACAAGAAACACAGTTCCCTTATTGAACACATAATTAACAATATTAATTGATTATGAGAATAAAAATGTTGGAGAAATAATGATCAAGAAACACAGTTACACGACTTTCTCTAAAGAGAATTAATTAAAAAGAAAATGAATGATAGAAATAATTAAGGAAGCTTCAATTAAAACCTCCTCCAGTCTTAATCTTAATTAAGAAAATGTCAGCAGGTTTTAAGGCACTATAAATATTAACATACGTACGACTATACGAATACATGTGCTACAGTAATTGTAATATACCTTAGCAATTTGTCTGTCTCCTCGGCCAAAGTCCAAACAGACCCTTATTTTTGTTGTGTCTTTTTTTGAGAAATGGGCATAATAAAACAAAAGATGAGTATTCCTACTTATTACATTGTGATTGTCGTTATTATAAGCTTATTAGCAAATAAAATTAGATTTAATGAAGCAAACCATCTTCCTTCACAAAGGAAACGAATACCTATAAAACAATGCAATGTATATAAAGGACACTGGGCATGGGATAGTTCTTATCCTCTCTATGATTCATCAAAATGTCCAGATATTCGTAGAGAATTTGACTGCCAGAAATATGGAAGACCTGATAAGTATTATCTCAAGTTCAGGTGGCAGCCTGATGATTGTGATCTTCCCAGGTTTGTGCACTAAGTTTGCTTAATGTTCTCCTTTCTGTTTCGGCCTGTTTGTTTTAATTCCAAAAGATATATATGAACTGTTCTCCTAATTAATCGTCGTCTATCTGAATTATCCTTCTCCGTTGGTTATTTTGGTTATGTACGATTATGTACAATCTTAACTCATAATTTTAGGTTCTGCGCATTTTTTTCCACGTACAGTTATCTTTGGTCTTCCTCTTCTTTTTAAAATTCTTCTAAGTTTGAACTTACAGTTTTTTTTATGGGTGTATTTGGATGGAAGGAAATAGAGGGAAAAGAAAGAGAGAGATTTGGAGGGAGGAAAAAAATTGTTTTTTGGATAGTAAAATGGGAGAGAAGGAATTTGAAGGGGAGAGAATTGAAAGGATTTTATGGATATTTTATATGAAGGTTTCAATCTGTCCAAAGTTAAAAAGATTTGAAGGGATATAACTCTCATCTCCCTTCCATTCCCTTCTATTCCCTCCTATACAAACAAAAGCTATTTCTCTTCTATTTCACTTCCCTTCTTTTCCCTCTCTTTCTTTTCTATATTACACCACATTTACAAGATAGTATATTTGTAGATACCTATGTGTGTGACAATAATGGACTTCTTACTTGTGATGAATACAAAAAATTTAGAATACTGCAAAAATTTGATTGCAACACTTTTGTCATTTGGAAACTTGATATAGATAAGGTGATTGCAAACTTTCTTCTTGTGATATTTTCCCCACAAATCTTCTTATGTTTGAGATATGAAAATTCACAAAGAGATAAAATCAATCACATTAAATACTTGGTACAAAGTGGTTAATCTAAATGAATATGTGTTTTAAGGAAGATAATAAAATAATAAACTTTGTGAGCTGTTTATAAAGTTTTACACAAGCTCAAGCAAAAGAGAAAAGACAACAAGAAATTCCTATTTTCGAAAATTGAGTTTTTGCTTCTTAACCACATCAAATAATTTAAATTTTGATGCAATTCAATAGCTATTTATAGAATAACATTGCAAGTTATCCACCTTGTATTCCGTAAATAATTCATAATTTAAACAACTATATAATGAAGAAAACCTTTTCTCGTATTCACTCTGCTATCATTTTGTTAAGAACTAAGTTAATAAAAAGTGACGGTTCATGGTGTAATTCCTAGGTATGTTTTATATACTTTGGACCGCCTTTGTTAGTTTATTTGTTACAGTTTCTATAAAAACCCGTAAAATATAAATGTAGCGAATTTAAAGAAACAAAAAATAATCGTTAATGAAAATGAATGTAGGTTTGATGGGCAGGATATGTTAAGGAGGATGAGAGGAAAGAAGATAATGTATATCGGAGATTCATTAAGTCTTAACAATTGGCAGTCCTTAGTTTGCATGCTTCATGCTGCTGTTCCAAGCTCCAACATTACTCGAAAAATAAGTGCTGGCATCAACACTTGGATTTTTCAGGTATAAATTTTTCAAAAAATTCCAAATTTCAACCATTTTATTAGTAATTATGAGCCTTTGATTTTAATTAATAAGTAATAAATAATTAGAATATAGATTATCATTAATACTAATAAAAGAGCTACAAAATAACAAATAATGAGTAATTTTAAGAGCCTTCCCAAAGTTATTAATTTGTTAAAGTTATAATTGATTGTGAGGACATTTATTTTTCTAAATAAATTTAAATCTAAATTAGGTAAAATGCTTTACAAATTTTATTACATCAATTCTTTATACCTAAATAAAAATCTTGAAAAGATTAATGGTATCAGAAAATTATTATAAACATAAGAAAAGAAAAGTTTTTTAAAAAATATATTGATTTAATTATTCAATACTATTTGAATTACGTTAAATTAAAATCAAATAAATTAGTTTGAATTAATTCATCAAAATAAGCTCAATACACTTCATTAATTGTTAGTTTATCCGATTTAAATGAATTCTAGAAGACCATAAAAAAAATATGTTTTATAATAAACTTAGAGCTAAATTAGATTAAATATTTTAGCAAGTTGTATTGTTATCCAAAATAATTATTACATTAAAATATATCGTAATTATATTTGTCTTGAACATAAGAGTATTTTTTTTTTCTTGCATCATTCTTTAAAAATTTTATTGATATATATCTTCATACTAAATTTGGTGTATAATTTTCACAAGCTTCTAAATTATTAATATAATTAAAACCGTTGATGACTTTTGAAAATATTTACGGGTCGACACATGTTAACAATTACGTCCAATTTAAAATTAAGTTTTGATAAATTTGTTATAGTGAAAAGTAATCATTGTAGAATTAGGTTGTTTAATCAAGAATTTGCATTGCTTTGGTTCATGCAGGACTACGATGTATCCGTAACGTTGTATCCTGCTTCGTTGCTAGTCGACATTAACAAAGAGGAGATAGGGCGAGTTTTGAACCTCAATTCTGTTGATCATGGTGGCAAGATTTGGAAGAATATGGACGTTTTGATCTTCAATTCATGGCTATGGTGGAATGTTAGGGGAGCTCGTCAACCGTACGGACTATTTACTAATTGCTACTCCATCTGTTTTCATGTGTTCTTCCTATTTACTACTCTATTTGCGTAGATTTCAATATAAACTTAAAAGTAATATAATTTTAATTGTGAGTTTTTAAAAATTCAAAAAAATTGATATTTAGAAAATATATATTGAGATAAATCTATTAAGATCCCACATGAATATGTTTTTTCATATAGATCGATGAAAAAAATATAGTCAAAATTTGACACTAAAATCGTAAATTTTATTTGCGAATAACATATGAAAAGGGAGTAAGTTTTGTTAGTTACTATTTATTATTTATTTAATAATTGTTTTAAAAATTTTAAGATTCAAATTTTATGATTTTTGTTGGAGTTTGATATTATATTATAAATAAAATTCTAATGTAGATGGGACTTCATTCAAGATGGGGATGATATATTGAAGGATATGGATCGAATGGTTGCATATAAGAAAGCATTAACAACTTGGGCTAAATGGGTTGATTCTGATATTGATACCAACAAAACTAGAGTTTTCTTCCAAGGAATTAATCCTATTCATTACGAGTAAGAACTTCTCCTACTCGATCCTACGGTTTCTATTAGTTTCATATCGTATATCATAATCAAAATCATCATCATCCTGATTATCATATGATCATATGACATAATCATACAAATAAAAATGCTGGAAATAATAATAGCGAGTTTTAGAGTCTTGTCCAATGAATAAATTTCTATTACAATATACTAGTTTTGAAGCTCGTGCAATATGCACAAAGTATAATATAGTGACATATATAAATAAAATTTTTAAAGAATAATGCAAGAAAAAAAATACTCTTCATAATTTTGTTTAAGAAAAGTATGTAAATACTACATGTTTTAATAAAATAATTGCTTTAGATAACAATATAACTTACTAAAATAGTTAATCTAATTTAGTTCTTAAATTTTACTAAAAGATATTTTTCATGGTCTTCTAAAATTCAATAAAATAAAATAAACTAACTATTTATAAATGAATTGAGCTTATTTTGAGTTGATTTAAATGGAGTAATTTATTTGGTTTTAATTTTAACCTAATTCAAACAACATTTAATAATTAAAATAAATATATTTTATAAAAATAATTTCTTACTTACGTATAAAATAGTTTTTTGAAACAATTAATCTCTTAAAGATCCTTATTTTGATTAATGTAATGAACTCTTTCAAACACTTATCTTACTTAGATTAAAACTTTTTTAGGAAAAAATAAATTTCTATGCATTATAGCCTTACGAAATAAATACATTTGGCAAGGCTCTAAGAAATTTCCATT
>NC_080053.1:4052369-4062369 GCF_026212465.1 Amaranthus tricolor | reverse complement strand
ATACTTCGAGCAAAAGCATTTGTCGGTGTAGTTTAATCAACTTTTTGCTTTTTTTTGTTAAATTAAATGTAAACCACATATTTTTATGATCGGATTGTCTTTTCCAAAATTAATTTGGAACGGAAAATATAGTTAGTCACCTAGTGTCTCATTTTTATTTAAAAAAAATTTGAATTTTGTATTTTATTTTGTTTAAATATCATATCTTTTATTTATCTATTAAAAATTTCATTTTTTATTACTTTTTTAAAAGGTCTAAATGATCCCTTACCTTTTAAAAAAAAACTACATTGATAGTTTATAGGTAGTGTTTGAGTGCGGGTTTTTGAGCGGGGATGGATATTCCATATATCGAATTTGTGCTAATACAAAAACTATCATTAACCCAATCATTACTATTGGCGTATTATCTATACTATCGCATAACTAGAAATATTTGGCTTACAATACTCTAAATAACCAATAATACATATGATTATTTGATATATTAGTCACATCAAAATTACTATAATAATTTAATGGTACTGCGTATGATAGATATAATAAACTAGGATTATACTCGTGCTTTGCACGATTGCGGTTCACTTTTGTTTTTTACAGATTGTTTGAGTTCAAAATATGTAGAGCATTTGACAAAATCTAGCAAAATCCTCATATATAACCTTTTACCATTTCTTGGATATGCATGATAATTATCAATTAAGGCTTAAGCATTAGCAATTTTATACTAAATGTAATCATAATACTTAAAGTACTTATGATGTTATCATAGTGATACACGTGAAAGGATATTATGATTAGATATTCCCTCTTAAATTGGATGTTAGAATTTAATCTCGGAGAGTTATACTGAAATTGTCGAGGGACTCTTTGCCTGCAATCTCCTTTATGAGTATGAGTTATCGCCTTTCTTCTCTCCTCATACCCTAATCATAGTTCTTATGAGCGGGATACACCAAGTATGATGATGATAATGATGATTGTATACTGAAATTAGCAAACTCGTATGTTCTTGATAACAATTGAAAGTAGTAGTAACTGAAAAAGTATTCAACCGTACCATATAATTTGTTACATGTGTGTTTTGTTTATATATTACATACTATGTGTATCTTTGATGTCTCTTTCGTTGAGAATTTATAATATGGAGTATAAGATAAGATAAGAAAAGATTGCATAAATTACTCTTAATCTATTACTTTTAACTTCATTTCTCAAACTTTTCACCTTCTCTAGTGAACTCTCACTTTATAGTGCATTGCACTTCAGAATATAAAGGAAGGGGTTAAAAAAGAATTACCTTACATTAATTAGTCTTACATGAATTTGTGGAGTTGATGTCATCACCAATTGTTATACCAATTGTTGTATTACAATTACAAACACTTCAAATAAAACTCTTCATTGATAATTTGCATTTCATTAAAATTGCATTGTATGTATGACACTTGACACAACTTGTAAAATGCATTGCAATAGTGACACATGGCACAAAGTGTTTATAAATTTGTATATTGTATGATATATTAATATAATTTGTATTGATTAGAAATTAAATTATAATTTATTTGATGGACATACAATACTAACTTTTTGTAGCATCCAATTATAAATGTAATCTTACTTATATTTCAGTAAATTTGCCCCAATAGACAATACTATTTTAGTAATGTGAGATCTTAGTCAAATATATATATATATATATATATATATATATATATATATATATATATATATATATATATATATATATATATATATATAGGGGAGGGATCCAATGAGAAGGGTGTTGAAAATGAGAAAGGTAAGAAGCACTCTACACCCTTGATTTCACTAAAATAAAAAATCTATAGTTACGATTGAGCCAAAAATACACATAATTGTAAAAGTAACTATGTTCACAAAAAAGTAACTATGATATAAGTTTTTAGAATGTTCTTACTTTATAACATAGTTTTTTTTTTTGTATATATAGTAACAAAACAAAATAAAACAAAAATCCTTTTCATCATTTTTATTTTAAAATCCTTCTTATTTGATCCTATATATATATATATATATATATATATATATATATATATATATATATATATTTTCCGTGAGCATTAAATCATATGGAATAATACATGTGAAGCATTTTATAGGTGACCCTTTAAATTAAAAAGTGGGGATATTATGTTATACCAATTACTAGTCGCAGCACGTTTGTTGTAGCACCATCACATGTGTGCTAAATCTACCTTCATATTTTTTGTATCACACTGTCTTTTCTCTGATCTCTACTCACCTTCATGTTTCACCTACTTTTCTCTGAAAAATGGATGCCCAAAAACATTTTATGATTGCTTTAATGCTAATAATATCATTGTTTAGCCTAATTACAGCAACCCAATTCCAGAAACATGAGAAAAGATCATCAGGACAAGTTATTAATAAGTTAGAGTTGAATAAATGCAATATTTTTGAAGGTCGATGGGTTTGGGATGCTTCTTATCCTCTTTATGATTCTTCAAAATGTCCGTCTATTCGCAAAGAATTCGATTGCCAGAAATTTGGACGTCCTGATAAGTATTATCTTAAGTTCCGGTGGCAGCCACATGATTGTGATCTTCCCAGGTTTGTTTTTCATCTAAGTTCTAAGATCTTTATTGATTGATTATATGTTGTGTTTTTTTGTTAGACTTGCGCGGTCTTATTGTGAATATAAATATGCACGCACTACATATGTTAAGGAGATATCGTTCCAAAATCATATGACAATTAGAGCAAGAGCTATTATAATTTATAAAAGTGTACGTACCTAGTACATCATACTTTGTAGACCTACCATTTAATTTTTAATCGAACATTTGACTTGGTGACCATATTATAAATCAGACTTGATTTATCGTGAGTGCCAGCATATAGTCGAAAAAACACGAGATGCATTGACTCTATAAGCCAATGAGAAATCATATCCCAAAATCATATCGTAATGAGATAAAGGCTTTCAATAATTTACAAAGGGTGCACACCACCCATTAATTCATTAACATGGTACGAAAAATATATATTATATATGCAAAACTGTGTTAAAAGTGAATTTTTATTTTTATGATATTACTTATTTTTATGAACAGATTTGATGGGGTGGATTTCTTGAAGAGAATGAAGGGAAAGAAAATAATGTATGTTGGGGATTCACTTAGCCTTAACTTTTGGCAGTCTTTGGTTTGCCTACTTCATGCTGCTGTCCCAAACTCCAACATAACTCAACGTAATACGCTTCAAATTAAGTCTTGGATTTTTGTGGTAAGCTTTCACTTGCCTCTTTCTTTATACTTCCCATTAATACTCCTTACATTTCAATAGTAATAATATTATAAATTTATCTTAATAGTAATAATATTATTAATTTATCTTTATCTTATCTCAATGATTTTAACTCACGTATGAGAAATAATATAGTTATGAAATCTTGTTTTCTTTTAAAACTCACACAGCAAATATAAAGCATTTATACGATAAAGCTGTTTTGTCACTTATTTTATCACAAAGGCATTTAGCGAAAAATAGGTGACAAAACACTTTATCGCTTAATTTTTTGTCGCATAATCAAGATTTTGTCGCCTATTTTGTCACTAACTTAGCGACAAAGCTAAGATTTTGTAGCCTATTTTATAGCTAAATTGATTTTCAGGTTATAAAATAATAAATATTTATCATTATTATTAAATATTAATAGTATTTATTACTATTATTATTTAACAATAATAACAAATATTCAATTTTTTTATACATGATACTCAAACACTATATATAAACAACAAAAGTAATTAAATTGAAATTTAATGAATAAATTATATTAAATTAAAAATTATATATATATATATATATATATATATATATATATATATATATATATATATATATATATATATATATATATATATATATATATATATATATATATATATATATATAATTTGGCGAAAAAAAGTATTAGATGAAGAAAGAAATAGAATACCCAATTCCTTTTTTTTTTAACGGTAACACACGTTTAAAAAATATAAAAAAAATGAACAATCATAATCTCTTTTATAAATAGCCAGGCGTTGAGAAAATTGTTCACCTCGTGAGTCAATAGTGGTATAGTAGATGATGACATGATAAGGTGGTCATTAGATTTTTTTTGTTTGATTTGAACCCTAGCTATATGTAAGAGGAGCTACGGAAAACCCCTATTATTTTTTTTAAGATAGTGAATAAAACCCCTATTATTATGCTCTCTAATTTTTTTTTGACTCATAAATTTTTTGTTGCATATATGGTTCAAAATTATAAAAAAATTAATTTTCTGAAACTATATATGTATTGGACAGATAAAATAGAGCCAAATTAATTATGTATTTTCATGTTACAAGAGTACAAGAATTAAACAATTATATTAATTCTTATTATTAAACAAGTATTAAGGATTGGTGGTTATTATTTTTTATATAGAAACTCGGTAAAAAAAAATAAATCAAATGTAAGATATGCTACTTTCTAGTTTCTACATACCTTTGTGCTTATCGATATTCATTAATTTCTTTACACAGTTTTCATGGTAAATTTCAACCGTACTTAATATATCTAAATATGCATTATAAAAGTATAAAAACTATACAATAAAAAACTATATATTAACATGAGTTTAATAAGATCCCACATAAATATATTTATCCTTCATATAACTTTCACAATCTGATTAATTTAAATTTTTCTCTTTAATTATAGAATATTAGAATATTTTAAAGTGGAAAAAAGAAAAGAAGCGTGGTCGCTATTTTCCAAAGTGTATATTGGCTAATCATTGTAATTTTATTATTTTTTAATTATCATATCTTTTAATAGTACAAATTATCCAATTAAAATAATAATTAGTTTTTTAGTAGAACATTTTTAAAATGTTCAAATTTATTAAATAAATCCTTGTTTCATATTATATCCATTCTGAAATATTTGTAACTGATAATGATATATTTAGTGGAGAAATATCACCATCAACAATAAGTATAATTAAACGGAGGAAGTAACTTTTTGACATAAAATAGAAAAATAAGTAATCAATTACAAAACTGCACGTCCTTTGTTCCATGACATTTGCTATATTTTTCATTTTATTCAATAATATTTTTATTTTTATTCATATTTGACACTCTTTCTTTCAATATAATCCAAATATTTTTTCTATCTCATTCACATTTTTATCATACTTACCCATAAGTTATATTTTTACCCATTTTTTTTTTAATTTTTTTATTTCCAAAAGGATTGTATTATAGCAAATGTCACGAAGTATAGAGTAGAAGCATTAGTCATGTTTCTAACACGACACTTTGATGTTGACTTGATTATAGGATTATGATGTTTCAGTGATGATATATTCTTCATTATACCTAGTCGACATCGACAATGAGCAAATGAGCCGAGTTTTGAAGCTCAATTCAATTAAGCGTGGTGGCAATGTTTGGAAGAATATGGACATTTTGATCTTCAACACTTGGCTTTGGTGGAATATAAAGGGTCCTAAACAATCGTAATTACCAAAACTTTTACTTGAAAATACTTTCAGATGTGAGAAACATCTCATACCACTAAAATATTGAATTGTGGACTTGCATTTATAATGCTTAATGAGTAACTCTTTTAATATCATATGATTTTGAAAAAGAGTGAAATTCATCATGTGTTGTATGCAAGTTAACACTCATTACTCGTGGGTTTTGGTCCCGAGCCTTCGGGTACCCCGTGAGTGTGTCAACACAAGTGGACCCATGAGGTGATCATGTGACGAATGTTCACGGCTTAACATGGTATCAGAGCCGAAAGTGGTTCTTACATATAATGTGCCTCACACGTTAGGGGAGTGTTGGCAATACTTCACATGTGAGGAAGATCTCACATCGCTAAAATATTGGGTTGTAGACTTGCATATAATGCTTGGTGAGTAATGCTCCTAATATTACATATATGATTATGATTATGGAAATGAGTGAAATCTATTATGTATTGTATGCAAGTCGAAACTCATTACTTGAGGGTTTGTGCAGAGCCCATCGGTGAATCGTGGGTGTGTCCACACAAGTGGACCCATAAAATGATCATGTGACGAATTTTTACTGCTTAACAATTACGCTTACAAATATTATTGATTTATAATTTATAATTTTTTAATCTTATTTATTATGTAACTTTTTGAAAATTACAAGAGTAAAAGAAATAACTTTTTGTTTATTTAATATATAACAGATAACAGAATTAAAATATTAAGATTTCATAACTATTGATAAACACTAATAAAACTAATATATTTTGATGGGGTTTATATTTGGTAGATGGGATTATGTTGAAGATGGATCAATGATAGTGAAGGATATGGATCGCATGTCTGCATTTACAAAAGCATTAACGACCTGGGCTAAATGGGTTAATTCTGAGATTGATCCAATCAAGACTAAAGTTTTCTTCCAAGGAACTAATCCATCTCATTACAAGTAAGATTTATATTATCTTTTTCTATTTTTTTATAATTTTAAGTATTATTGTTGAATGTCTATCCCAAGTCCTACGTTGACAAGTATATAAGTAATTTAACTCCAAACTAATATAATGTTTTTTGAAAAGATGCCCAAAAACAAATTTATGCAGGTTTAGTATAAAGCAAATAATATTATATTAATATGATTACTTACTAATCATAGACCCAACAAATATGTTTCAGTTTTGTTTATTACATTACTCACTAGTCCCTCGATCATGGTCGGTTTTGGGCCCATTCGGGATATCTGATCGTATAGGGCCCCCTGAAATCAGAGGTCTCATATTATTAAGTGATCCATTTTATAGTACTATGATCAAGTGGAGTAGTTGGTAAAAGTTTTACGTTCTAAATTCAAGGTGTTGGGTTTAAGACGCACTAATTATATTTTGCAAATTACACCTATTAACTAATTTAATGCACCACCTTTATATTAATTTATCTCTAGTTTCCATAATTGTTTCATTTCACTTTACCCAACCTTTATTTCTCAAATATTTAAGTATATGATATGTAATTCAAGTGGAAATTTTATTTTGTGGTTAGTGATGATTGTCAGAAAACAATAAGTTATTTATCGTTAGAAGAATAAAAAAAGCAAGAATGACAATAATTAGTCACTAAAAGAAATTTTCTTAGTAAATTTTCTCTTTTATATAATTATTATAAAAAGGGCCTCATCTTTAAAACAAAATTTAAAACTAAATAACGCCTCGGTAAACTTTGCTCCGGCCCTGCCGTGGATTACCTGGATTTATATCAATGGTTTAGAGTATATTTTATGTTTTATAGCAAAATATGGACCAGTACGTTGGTATTCATTTGAGTTTTACAAGTACTATTGTACTCGTTTGTCTTTTTTTTTTTTTTATTTATTCATGTTACTATAACCACATATAATAAAAAGTAGGTATTAATAACAAATTTAATTTTTATATTCATATTGTGAGTAAAAGCCTTAATGGCTAAAGAAAAAAGATATTGGCATTAATATCATAAATGTTTTGTTAGACTCAAACATTTGACTAAGTTATTCCCTGAAGTGATTTGTAGATATGATGTTAGAAACACGTGATGAGATGTTACAAGCTTCAATTTTTTTTTCTTTCAAGTTAAAATTTGGCATTAAGTACGAGGGGGCTTTCTGTATTTAACGGATTGCTCTAAGAATCCGAACAAACAATATTTTAGAAGAGCAATTAAATAGAGTATATCAAATTTTTGCAAATTGTATTTTAGGAGTCTTGACGATACACTTAAGAAATATTTTTGAGGTTTTTGATAATTTTGTGCATGTCTTTATGAAAATGAGTAGTAAACTAATTAATGCAAAAATAAAAGGAGAATATAAACGGGGACAAAACAAAGTATAAAAGGAGTTTAATCCTCGAAAGGATCTGCATCTTCACTTTAGTGTTTCTCTCCAACCATAATGATTTCAAATATTTTGTTACTCTTTGCTTTTCTTGTATGTTATGAAAACGATGCTATATTAGAGTTCGAATTATGTGTTTCAAACTCCAATATTGCCAAAATTGAATGTATAAGGTTTTGTGGCAAACAAATTAAGCTATCAATAATATCGATGTTTGTAGGAGAAAAAAATGCATAAAACGACACAAAAAATTTAACGACACAAAAGATATATATATATATATATATATATATATATATATATATATATATATATATATATATATATATATACACATACATATATATATATACACATACATATATATATATACACATACATATATATATATACACATACATATATATATATACATACATATATATATATACATACATATATATATATAGATACATACATATATATACATATACATACATATATATATACATATATATATACATATATATATATAAATATATATACAAATATATATATATATATACATTTACATATATATATATATATATATATATATATATATATATATATATATATATATATATATATATATATATATATATATATATATATATATATATATATATATATATATATATACACATATACATACATATATGTAACATCTCGGAATAACTCGGGTCGTACGAAAAGAGAAGATGACCTTTTAAAAACGAGACAACTATAATCCGAGTCAAACCGGGATGTTAGAAAACAGTTTTAAACGGGTTTGAAGTTAAGGAAAACGTGCGGATCGAGTTCTATTAGCGTTATTATGAACTACTAGATAAGAAATTCTTAGCAGCGGATAAGAACGAAAAGTTAAATCCACTTACTACAACTTGAGAACGATGATCGCCTCATAAAACCAAATGTTCTTTAAACTTAATTTTGAAGTTCTTATCAAGACTTCTCTATCCTAGTAATTTATTTCTTCAAGGGACAATCCTCACTCCCCAGACCTGCAACTTAACTTACTGCTAGTCATTGCCCAGATAGGTAACAACATCATCGCAGGGTCGTTAAGACCAAAAGTACACGTCAGCAATCGTCGCATATCAAATAAATAATAACACAAGAGTAAGTTTTAATTTAATAGCTGACAATTCACAGTATTGTACGCTTCGATCATGCTAATTAAGAATAATTGTTTTCATGTAAAGATTAGTCAGCCATACTGCTGTACTATCCAGCCATACTGCCGGTACACTCCAATCTCCATAAGTGAGACAATACATTAGGGGGAGCTAACCCCTAAACAAGTCTCTACCATAGACACTCGCCTTACTTCGGTGCCTATGGTTAAGTATGCATACCCCCGCGGTGGCTCATAATGCCCCCATATACCGCGAGTAATTCATTTCCACCAATTGACGTCATACTACGTCCACTTTAAGGTTAGTGAGGTCATATTACCTCTGCTTATCAAAACAATATATCAAAATTATTTATTCGAAAAGATAACATTATTCATACTATATATCCCTAATTTACTTTTGTATACCATTATTATATGATACATCGGTCTAAATGCGAACTTCGCTGCGTGTACATACCTTAAGCAAGATAACCAACTCACAAGCATCTTAATCAATTCCCGGTCACGAATCGACTTCCTACAAGGTTCAATCGTATTCGGGAAATAAGCACACATACACATTTTCCTCAAATCATCCACAACACACACATACAATTACATCCATACCTTTAACATCCATCACATACTAAAACATGGCAAATACACAAAACAGGACAGCCTATACAATCTGTCCAGAAACTCAACTTAAAGCTGTCAAACTGAAAATTCGACTTCACCGTTGCGTCCGGAAGGCATCAAAACCCCCGGGTACCAATTTCCATAATTTATAACATAGTATAAGTATTTTTAACCTAATTTCAAAGCCAAAAAATGTTCCAAAAACACTTTATTTTCACCATTTTCCAAACCTACGGGATTTTGTCATTTCATTTTTTTTTATCACAAAAAAATAAATTTCAATGCT
>NC_080053.1:4027369-4044869 GCF_026212465.1 Amaranthus tricolor | reverse complement strand
CATGCATGTCAACTACGTACCTCTAAAAAGACTCATTTACGCAGATTTTAGTTCTCACTACTGGTATTAATGGTTATACTATTCCCTATCAAATAGAGGTATTATAGTTATAATTGACAATTTTTATAAATTCAGTGGAACAGATTGGAATCAAAGAGGAGTGACAAATTGTGCCAACGAGATATTTCCCATGAAAGAATCAAGTAATCCAAGTATGACACCACCAGCTTTGGATGTGGTGAAACAAGTTCTAAGTACAATTACAAAACCTGTTTATTTACTTGATATCACAACATTATCACAACTAAGGAAAGATGGACATCCTGCTTCATATAATGGTTTTCATGGAATGGATTGCACTCATTGGTGTATTGCTGGCCTTCCTGATACTTGGAATCTACTTTTGTACACATCTTTGACAATGTCATCTTAGCCTCCTAGCCGTATGTTGCAGGTGTATCTCATATATTTTTTGGCCCAAAGCGAAAGATAAATATGTTCTCATGAACTTAACGTGTAATAATTAATATAATATTCTTTTTTTTTTTTTATTATTGACGATCACTAATAACTCAAATCACTTAGCAATAAAAGCAAATTATGTTTAAATTTAATTCAAGTTAACATCAACATTGTATATCAAAATAATTTTTTGGACCCTAAAAAGTTTAGGGCTTTAGACGATAGCCCGCTTTGCACTTGCTAATCAATGGCTATGCTATATTATAATTGTAATATTATATAATTGTTAATATGGGCATAGTTATTAAGCTTGAAGAAAAGAATAAGCGGAATTAGACTAGGTTTAAGTTTGAATGTTGTGTTTGTATTACCTCAAATGACTATTACATCTCTAATTTATACAAGGGTTAGAGTCTAACTAAGGAAACAAAACAACTGATACAGAATATTACCTTAATAATCCTAGCTAATTAAGGTAAACTAAATATACTAAAGAATAAAATATATGTATATATTTCTACACTCCCCTTCAAGTTAGGTCATAGGATCTCCACATGTTATGTTCGATCATGTTGAACTGGGTTTTCTGAGATATTGATTGCAGCCTGATTGTCACAAAATAATTTGCATGTTTCTGTTGGTGGGAAATTGAATTTGCATAAGAGTTTCTTGATCCATAGTATCTATGTTATTCCTTTGGCCACACCCCTAAACTTTGCCTCAGTACTTGAGAGTGCTACCACCTTTTGTTTCTTACTCCTCCACGTAACCAAGTTTCCTCCTACAAGGGTGAAATATCCAAACGTGGACTTTCTGCTATCTCGATCACCTTCCTAGTCAGCGTTTGTATAAGCCACAAGGTCAAGGTGACCATTTTTCCCAAAGAAGACTCCTCTACTGCTTGTACCTTTTAAGTATCTCAAAAATCGTATAACAGCTTCCATGTGTGGTATATGAGGAAGATGCATGAATCTGCTTACAACCCCAACTGCATATGAGATATCAGGTCTAGTGTGAGATAGGTACATGAGTTTTCCTACCAATTTCTGGTATTTCTCTCTGTCGGCTGATTGTCCTCCTTGCACTGTCTGAAGTCTATGGTTGGCTACGATTGGAGTCTCGGCTGGTTTACAGTCAAGCATCCCAATTTCAGTTAGGAGATCTAGGATATATTTCTTTTGATTAATAAAGATTCCTCGTCTTGATATGAAAACTTCAATTCCGAGGAAATACTTCAAATTCCCTAGATCCTTCATTTCATACTCCATGAATAACTTCTTCTTAATATCACTGATTTCCTCCTCATTGTTTCCAGTTATGACCATATCATCAACATAGATGATTAAGCATGTAATCTGACCATTTCCCTTTCTTCAAGAATAGAGTATGATCTAAATTTCTCTGCTCATACCCAAATTTTCTCATTGCTGTGGTGAATCTGTGAAACCAGGCCCTTGGTGATTGTTTTAGGTCGTATAAAGCTGTCTTGAGTCTACATCCTTCTCCTTGTGTAAATGACTCAGAAAAACCAGGTGGAGCATGCATTCAAACTTCTTCCTCAATTTCACCCTGGAGAAATGTATTTTTTACGTCAAACTGATACAATGGCAAATCCTTGGTTGCAGCTATTGAGAACAAGACTCTGATGGTGCCAATCTTTGCAACGGGAGAGAAGGTCTCTGAGTTGTCAATCCCATACGTTTGAGTGTGCCCTTTGGCTACAAGGCGAGCTTTGTATCTCTTAATTGTTCCATTGAAATGATACTTTATTGAGTATACCCACTTGCATCCCACAGTTTTCTTCCCTTTGGGTAACATACAACTTTCCCACGTATTGTTCTTTTTAAGAGTTGTGATCTCATCTTTCATTGCCTTTTGCCACCTCAGATCTCGGAGAGCTTCTTTAGTAATAAGAGTTAAGAAATTTGAGTATAGGGATGTCATGAAGGCTACTGTTGTATGTGCCATATTACTAGTCTCATCTCGGCTAATAGGGTATCGAGACCTCTGTGATTCAAATTGCGGATCATACCTCCTTGGAAGAACTCCCCTGGTACTCCTTGGGGGAAGCTCATACCTGCATGGTAACTCAACAGCACTGGATATATCATTAGTAGCATCAATTAAGGTTTTGGGCTCAAAGATTACCTCCTCTTGAGGGTCAGGGAGCATCTCTTGTTCACTAGATGCATCAGATAGAATAGGAGCAGCCTGAGAAAAAGGGGGTACTATATCTTCAGTGGCAACATCGGTGGGAATACCTACTTGCTCTTTTGGGTTAAGATCAACAGTTACATGATGTGTTAACCAACTCAAGTCATCACATATAGTCTCCCCCTAATGACGAAGGTTGGGATAGTAGTAGGAGTTCTTAAAAAAATCACAGTCTATAGCCGTATAAAGCTTATTTTGAACTGGATTAAAGAAACGATAACCCTTCTGATTAACACCATATCCCACAAAAACACACTTAACAGCACGGGGTTCAAGTTTAGTTTGAGCAGGTTTGGATAGATGAACATAAACCACACAACCAAAGACCGGGGAGGTAAGGAATGGAAAGATGGAATGGTAGTATGGTTGTGAAGGGTTTCAAGAGGTGTTTTGAATTTAAGGATTTTTGTGGGTAATCGGTTAGTGAGGTATGTGGCAGCAACAATTGCCTCAAGCCACAAAAATGATGGAACATAAGCCTCAAACAAAAGTGTTTGGCTCATCTCAGGAAGAGTTCGGTTTTTACGTTCTGCGACCCCGTTTTGTTGTGGTGTATGTGGACAGGAAGTTTGGTGAATAAGACCATGGGTCGTGAAAAAATTTTCCATGTTTAGGTTCATGTATTCCCCCCATTATCGGATCGAAGGATTTGAGTTTTAGTTTGGAATTGAGTAACAATCATGTTATAAACTTTAACAAAAGCATAAAAAAAACCTCAAACTTATGTTTCAAGAAATACACCCAACACATTCTAGTACAATCATCAATAAACAGAACGAAATATGAAAAACCCTGTTTATTAAACTCAGGAGCTGGGCCCCTAACATTTGAATGTATCAAAACAAACGATTTAACACTATGAGTTTGACTAAGAAAATAAGAATGTTTGTGACTTTTTGCAAGGACACAAGCGTTACAATCCAAGGCTAAATTACAATTATCTAATGACGGAAAGAGACGTTTCAGCTACCCCAGTGAAGGAGGTCCAAGACGTCGATGCCATGTCCATAACTGATGATCTGGTGACCCGTGAGCAAGAAAAGTTTGACCCTTTTAAATTGCCTCATCCACATAGTACAAGCCCTCTCGTTCAGGACCATGCCCAATAATCGTTCCTGTCTGAGTATCCTGCACAACACAACCAGAGGAAGACATGAGAACAGTGAAATTAAGTTCCTTGGTCAATTGACTAATAGAGAGCAGTTTATGAGATATACTAGAAATCAAAAGGCAGTTCTTTAATTTTAGAGAGGAAGAAATAGTAACGGGCCCGGATTGTTCAACATCAACACACTCCCCATTAGCTGTTTAGATATGGGTACGGGTTTTCGGGTTATGAGATAAAAGATCTTGAGGATCAAATGACATCGTGTCAGTAGCCCCGCAGTCAAATATTCACTAAGAAGACGAAGGTTTACACACGAGAACAAGGCTTTTATTTTTACATGGGTTGGAATTAAGGCCATTGACTTGTGTGGATTGGGCCGTGAAATCGGATGGGTGAAGGAAGTTTAAAACCCGGTTGGATATGGGGTTTAGGGTTGGAATGGATACACACGAGACCAAGGCTTTTATTTTTACATGGGTTGGAATTAAAATTTTGGGCTTGTGTGGTTTGGCCCGTGAAATCGGATGGGTGAGGGAAGGGTTTAAAACCCAGTTGGATATGGGGTTTAGGGTTGGAATGGACGTTAGGGTTTTCTGGGGTATTTAAGAGTGAAAAAGGAAAGTTTATATTTGCTCCCTTCCCCCTTTCTCTCTCTTCCATTTTTCTTGTCCCTTCCTTTTCACCTGTACTGCCGGTTCCTTCTTCTTCCTTTGCTATGTAGGTTGGTCCGTCCATGGATGGATCTTCAAGGTTTTAGATTACACCAGTGACCATATGGGCCTTTCCGTCGGTTCTCTAAGCCTTGGTGGCGGCCTTGCGGTTGTGGTGCTCCTTCCACCACTCTGGAAATTTAATGAGCTTAAAACAACCTTCCTTTATATGTCGAGATCCGTCACAGTGACTACACTTGAGGTGAGTTTTGTTCTCCATGTCACGCCGGAATGAGGGAAAATCCAACCGGTGTTTGACCGCCAACCCACTCCCAATTTCTGAGAGATTTATTCCCGGTGATGAAGCGTCAGCCATGATAGCACGCCTTGCTATTTCACGGCGGATGATAGCATACGCCATTTCTAGTGTGGGAAGTGGATCTTGATTGAGAAGGTTTCTTCATTCTTTGTCGAAAGAATCATCAATTCAAGCCAAGAATTGATACAATCTTTGTCTCTGTATGTATGTGTTAAATAATGTTATGTCTTCTGCGTGTATCATCGGATTCGGCATACGCCGATCAATATCTTTCCAAAGTTGATCAGTTTCCCATAAAAGACTTCAATGGAGTCTTGATTTTGCATTAATGTGCTTGCTTTGGAACTTAGATCAAAAATCTGCAATTCATCTCAACCACTGCTTAATAAAGCTTAGATTCCCTTCCATAAGTCTCATGCTAGAGTGTAGTCCAGAAAATGATTAATGAGTTTGGTATTGATGTTGGATATTATCCAAGATAGAATAATTAAGTCCTTTTGTTTCCATTGCTGATATGTGGGTTCAGTGGACTTAGGGGGTTCGTCGATGATGTGACTGAGACGCCCCCTTCCATTTATTACAATTTGCATCAACTTACACCATGTGGTTTAGTTCTGATACGTTAGTTTTTCTGCTATTTTTAAGTCTGTCGAGGATGTTTCTGTGGTTGTGTTTGATTTTTGCATTTGTTGGAACATTTTAAACATATGTTCCATTTGAGCCATGGTTACAAGTTGTTGGTTTGGGTTAGTTTCGACCATTGAAGGTAGGTTTTTTTTAGGCAAATGATGATAACCAAAAAGTGTTGCCGGTCCTAGAAAACAACTTACGGCTCTGATACCATGAAGAAAAGAATAAGCGGAATTAGACTAGGTTTAGGTTTGAATGTTGTGTTTGTATTACCTCAAATGACTGTTACATCTGCAATTCATACAAGGATTAGAGTCTAACAAAGGAAACAAAATAACTAATACAAAGTATTCCCTTAATACTCCTAGCTAATTAAGGTAAACTAAATATACTAAAGAATAAAATGTAAGCACATATTTCAACAAAGCTTTCTTTTTCTAGTGACATTTTGACTATCAATGGCCAGAAAATGAATGGTTTCTTATCAAATAAGATGCCAGTTGTTTCACATCCCTTGTCTCTCGCTGTCACTTCATTTAGTCTTGCTATAAAAACTCCTTTTTCTGACCATAACCATTTTCCCCACATCTAGGTCTTTCCATGTCCTTCTAACATAACCATTAATGACATGAAGTGGTAGGTTAGCACCTATTACATAGCACACAGCTACAGACTCCTGATAGTGCAAATTTTAATAACCGTAAGCGCACGGTTGATGTGTAGCTGCAGGTCGAACACAATGAGGCAAGTTAATCGAATTGTTTGTTTATGACTGCAAAACACGGATCAAACAATAGATATGCGTTGAGAACTAACACTATGATGCAAATAAACTAATGCAAAAACAGAAATGATATGGGGATAACAATGATACGACAAACTCTAGGGTGTCGGGCGTCACCTAATTCTAACATGGGAGTCAATCACTCTCATGATTGTATGAAATTTAATCATCGACATAATTAAACGTTGTTGGACCTCTTGAGTTTTGATGATGACTACACTTTAGCAAATATGTGTTTAGAGATTTTGTGCAGGTCGATATCCGATTAATTGTGATCGTTGATAGTACCTATGGCTTAGTTCATGGGAATATACATGTCAAAAGGTTTCAAGAGATGTTAGAAGAGTATATCACGTGGGATGTAAAATGGAGACAGGAAGTCTACTGTTCCCAGGTTTGATGTTCTAGCAAAGTTGGAATTTGGAGACAACGCAGTGTTCCCAAACTGAAGTCAATTTACGTTAGCTAATAAATTCTATCTTTTATTTTTTAGTTAATGTATTTAAATTAATTTGTTGCAGTAATAATTTATTAAAGTTAATTGGCAAATCGTTTTTATTAAACAAAATGAATTCACGTTTTATTTGTTAAGATCCTTTATTTTAGGATCTATTTTTAGTAAATCTTGGATTTGTTAAAAATAGAATTAACTGACTTTGAATTAGTCTTAACAAATCTTTCTAACCGGTTTTATTCCTAAAAATTAGCAAGCAATCATTCCCACTAAGATTAACCGTTCTCTATTAATAGCAAAAACGTTCCAGCAGTTTAGTACTGGAACAGGAACAGCTGTTAAAAGAAACTGCTGCTTAAAGGGAACAGAAGCTATTTTTAGCAAATGGGAACAGCGGTTATTGTTTTTGTACACGTGTGATTTGACTTAATCAAATCTTATGGAAATAACCGTGTGTTTGCTTAATCCACATTACTCCCATGATCTTTTGATAGTGGGATAATGGATTGGATTATTCCATTTTCTTAGGAATATTATTTTCTATAAATTGCAAGTTAATTCCGGTTTTTAAATTAATGAGAAGTAATCCAACGTTTTGTGCTTAAGTGTTTTTCATACGTTTTTGTTGGATTTTACAAGAAATATTTTGTTCTTAAAATTGCCAATTAATTTATAATATTTTCTTGAAGCAACTCTTTGATTTATTTTAGAGAATTTCTATCCTTTTTGTAAGGGAATTTGAGAGTTTATGTAATTAGACTCGGGTGAGTCTAAGGGGGAAGTTAGATAGCTTTTAGTGAAGCTAGAGAGGATTAGCTTATTGTAAAGCTAAGTTTGTTGCTTTGAGTAAAGCAATTAGAGAGTGAAGAGTTGGCCTAGTAGTTACGCTTCGAGTGAAGTAAGGTGTTTATTGTAATTGTAACTGATTGCCTTAAACATAGTGAAGTTGTTAGAAATCCCAAGTGGTCGTGGTTTTTCCTTTTGTTTAGGCCCAAAAGGTTTCCACGTAAAATCGTGCGTCTCTCTTATTATTTTGCTCTTAGTTTAAGCTTTATTTATTTTGAATAATTCCGCAAAAACAGGGCACAATCGCTTAAACTTGCAACAACAACAATTCACCCCCCCTCTTATTGCTGTTCCCGTTCCTAATTGAATCAACAAACGTGATCTAATTAATCTCAAGCTTCCGCTCTATTGATTAATATCGATTTAAGACCAAACTAGTGTTAATCCTCAAACTTCCGTTCTATTGGTTAAACTAGAAGGAATTTAACTTAAATATGTCTCAATCCTAAATTAATCCCAATCTCAAACTTCCGTTTTGTTGAAAATGTTAATAAAGATGTTTAAATCGAGATTCATTAAGTGTAGGTTCAATTAAAGACTCAATCCACACACAATCAATCGATAAAATATTATCCCATACTTTGAATTAGGGATAATGCCCTAACCCTAGATAAGAAAACTACTCACTATGCATAATGATGAAGAACATGTAGTAAATGATAGACAACATTGAATAACGAAACAATAAACACGAAAACTTACAAATATCGAGAAGAACGTAATTGTAAATTGTAAGGAATTAAAGAGTAACAACGGTGATCAACAATGAATCTTCAATAAAAACTAACTAAAAACTAGAGAGAATTTCTGAAATTAACTCAAGAAAACTAAAACTAAAACTTTTTTTTATGATAAGAGTAACCGCCACTTTAAATAGTGGCTTCAAAAATTAGGGAAAACCGCGAGACAGGGTGCACAGCCGAGTCGGCTGTGGTGGTCTTTAAAATGGAAGCCGAGTCGGCTTTTGATGAAGCAGCACAGGTATTTTTTCCAGAGAAGAAAGCCGACTCGGCGGTGACTTTTCTTCAGTGAAAGCTGAGTTGGCTGTGGTCACTGCCAAGATGCCATGTTTCCAGAACATAAAGACGACTCGGCTGGGGCTTAATCCTCTTGTGAAGCCGAGTCGCTTTATCCATTGCTTCTTATTCTTGTTCCAAAGGCTAGCGACGAGTAGGCTTTGACCCTGGGTGCTTCTCAAAGCCGAGTAGGCTTTACTTTGATGCTTGGAAACTCGTACTTAGGGTCGTTTTGCGGTTCCTCTTGTTCACACTTTAGTTCACGAGCATCGATCTCCTTTACATAGTGCCCTGTGATTGTAAGAACCACAATTCTTGCACAAATATATCCTAAAATCAACAAAATCGGCCCAATTACTCCTGAAGGTTCAAAATATTACAAACCGGAGTAAATGGAATAAAAACAGCCTTAAACAACCACTAAACTTCATTAAAGGAGCATAAAAATAGACGCAATAAGTGCAAATAATTGCACTTATCAACTTCCAATATCGAAATTCCACCTCTATACCTTAAAAATTAATTATAATAATTTTAGGTTGGAAAGTCTTACCGACGTGGTTATTTTATGCACTAAGTGGCTCCCTGTGCCTCCTGATCGATTCCTGTGAGTTTGCCTCTTAGTCGCTGCTGGTGGCAGCCGTAGATAGCCTATAACATGTCGCATTTTGCTGAGTTGTTGTGTTGTTAAATACTGCTTGGACAATAGCTTCCTAACTCATCATCCTATCACCTGGTTCAGTGCTTGAGTTATTTTCCCGCTATTCAATTTTGTCATTAGAATTAGGGTTCGGTCCTTCTTCATTTGATTCGCCTCTGTTAGCTGAGGGAACCAGTATATTTTCCTGTTCACATGTGTTTGTGGGTGGCCTAAACGCCGTCACCACCTCCTTCCTCAATCTACCTCGTTCTCTTACCATGTTCGGCCCACCAATATACAAGTTGGGAAACCAAAGGAGAATCATAGAGTGAGAAAGAAGAGAGAGGGGAGTTTAAAGATTTATTAATGTATTATTATTTATTATTATTACTATTACTATTATTATTACTATTACTGTTACTATTACTAATATTTACTTTTTACTCAAAAATAACAACTTTTTCTTTGCTCCTAATTAACCAGGATATAGTGTGTACTTATTATCTAAAATTACATTGGAATATAATTTTTCAAATTTGTTTTATACTTTGGTTATATAAAAAAGAACAAAACATAATTTTGGCTATTAATCAACATTGTCATTAATCAAGTAGAATTAACATTGGATCGAAAATTATACTATTATGATGTCCAACTAAGACTCTAAGAGTTAAATTGATAGATTGCATCTTAAAAAAGTAAACGAAATTTGAGATTTGATTGGAAGATACGATGAGTGGAGGTGTATATGGTTTACTTTGGTCTGGTCTAAGACTTCAATCAGACCAAATAAAAAATTCCGATTTTAAAATTTTTAAAACTAGATTAGATCAATAACGCAACAGACTGGTTCGAAAAGATCATTCCACAACGGTTAGGTTTGGTCATGTTTACGGTGAATTCGATTTTTGCTTAAAAGTTTTTTTTTTAAGATTATTTTTTTGTCTATGCAAATAATTGCACGTTAAATTGAATCTATGTAAGTTATGATTACTATTTAAAATATAATAATTTATAATTATATAACGTAACACAAAATTGTGAAATGGAAAAAAACATAAATTGTGGAAAATGAAAAAATGTAAAACATGAGCTATTAATGGATAAATAAATTAAAAAGGGCAAAAACATAAATTATGTATAATTTAACACAAACTTGCATGACAATCATTCGCCTTTTCATAAATTATGGAAATTACTTACAGGCGTGTTTGTTCAAATCCGTTGGATATTTCCTACAAGATATCAACAAAACATTTTGTAAGAAATAATATTTTCGTTTCTGAAAATAATGCAAAATTATATATATATATATATATATATATATATATATATATATATATATATATATATATATATATATATATATATATATATATATATATATATATATATATATATATATATATATATATATATATATATATATATATATATATATATATATATATATATATATATATATATATATATATATATATATATATATATATATATATATATATATATATATATATATATATATATATATATATATATATATATATATATATATATATATATATATATATATATATATATATATATATACATTTTGTAAGTAAATGATTGTTAGTATATGATATTTTTTTGTCGCTCAACTGCTTTGCAAGTGCTATGTATACTACTATAAATAACTAATCTGGAATTAAAATTATATTAAAAGTTTGGCCTGCAATATTAGAACCGATTATCTCATTCTATATTCACTCTAAAACGTTTTTTTGGTTATGTTTGATCTTTAAAAAATTTTGAGACCCGACTAGAAGCTATAATATTTAAAATATTAAATCGGACCAGATCATTTAAATCTTAGACCAAACCAAATACTTAATGAATGATTTGATTCGATGTAAGCATTATTAAAGTATTAAAATAGAATAAACAACGTTAATTATGTCTAATATTTGTGATACAAATTGATAAATTCTTAAGGAAACAACAAATTTAATATCCCAAAATCTTAAACGAAAACAATTATAAAAATCAAAGAGTGTAATATATAATAATAAAAGGAACATAAAATTATTAAAACAACTTAAAATTTAATTGAAATAAGATCAGACCAAATTAAAGCAGATCAAACCAGATAAAATTAGATTCAATGGCATTCAATCAGATTAGACGAAACTAAATATTTAATTTGATGATAATGACAAAGTTAAGGATAATTGATAAAAATCAATAAATATGTTTGCTGTGTGGATGAAGCAAAGTTCTGGAAAAAGATCCATCAAACATACGTGCCCCAACTTCTACGCATCGGATCTAATATAAATGATTTGATTGTTAGTTAGATCCACCACACTCATGCATGTACATTCCACAGACAAATGATTAACTACTACTTAGCTTCAATGGTCAGCATCGTTTTTGTCCCATTTAAATTTTTGATATTGTTCACAATTTACTTTTAATTTGTATTTTATTCTTAATATAAAAGTTAAAATATAGTCAGTGGGTTTTATTTCATTCGTTTCAATGCAACGATTATTAATATTAACTTTTTATAATTGTTAGTTATCTACCATTAGAAATATTAAGAGTTCAATATATGTTTTGACAAACGTGTCCAAACAAAATAAGACAAAGTTATTGAAATAGAAGTACTATCTAATTATATATAGCGTTCTATCATGGACTTACAAATATAACAAAATGACTTCAATTTTCCCAAATTTTTGCATCTACTTGATACTTATTTTTGTCCATTTTATGAATGGGCAAGTCATATCCGATGAAAATTACCCAATGTCCAAATCGGAAACCCCAGTCGAAAAAATGACACATTTGCACTTCTTCTTCCAAGACATAGTTAGTGGAAAACGGGCAACCGCCATCCAAATAGCGGGTCCAAACACCCCTTATCCTAATGCTTTCGGGGTGATGAATATGGCGGATGATCGGTTGACGATTCGAGCGGATCGCAGGTCAGAAGTCATTGGTCGGGCTCAAGGACTTTACGGGTTTGCATCAAAGCAAGAGGTTTCGTTGCTAATGGTTATGAATTATGTGTTTACAAAGGGGAGGTACAATGGGAGTAGTATTACTATTGTTGGAAGGAACCCTCCCATGCAAGATGTTAGGGAGATGCCTGTTATAGGTGGAACCGGGCTTTTTAGATCAGCCCGTGGGTATGCTTTGGCCCATACTGTTTGGTCCAATCCACGAGGAGATGCTACTGTAGAGTATCATGTTTATGTAAACCACTATTGAATTATTTCTTCTTTAGATCATTGATTATATACTATATGGTATAAGACTTTTACTATGTATTTATTATTTGATTCATTGAATCATCATTATTTAAGTTGATTCTTGTTTTCAGTTTTGAGCCATTGGGTGTTCGGCTAGAATAATCCTCGGGTAATCGAACCAACACAAATTTTCAAATGAGACGATCTTACTCGATGCTTACACATGAGTCTCCAAAAGACTTAAGACATATACAAGATATGTTGAGCTCCAAACGCTTCACATTTTATATTCATGCCATCTAAACACGATTCATAATTCATATTCATATACAAGATATAACTCCACAGTAACTTTAACCACTTTGCTTTATTAAAGGACTTTATTATGACCATGACCATGAACTTATTTCAGTTATAGACAGTAGACATGACTTTCACATTTTGTAAGAAGACAACCCATAGTAATCTATATGCCACCCAAAGTGAATACAATCCTAAAACTCGATTTTGTACCATCTAAGTCACCCTTTTAGCTCGAATCATGATACCCGATTATACCACTCTTGGTTTTACAAAAAATAAGATAAACTTGTTAGATTTCATTCAAACACCTCAACAACCATTTCACTGTTTCTCAATATTGTTTACCTAGATATGTACTTGGGCGAGTAGGGGTGTTCATATGGGGGTACCCGGCTGTTCAGGTACCCGAAAAGTCGGGTATCCAGTTTGTCAGGTACCTATTTTTATGGCCCGTGTCCTGACCTGATTTATTCGGATACCGGATATCGGGTACCTGGATAAATCCAGTCGGATACCGGGTACTCGGTTTTAATTCAAAAAAGTACATCTAAAATTTTGTGGCAAAAATTTAATATATTAGGCAGAAGGAATTGATTAGTTGCATTTAGGAATGTAGGAAGGAATTCTGTGGGATTGTTTTGCATTTAGGTATGTGGCAGATCATACCCTATCATGCCATTAATAGATTAGTATCTTTAGTATCTTTAGAATATTGTGTAAATATTCTTATTTTGTAGAATATCATTATAATTATTTAGTTTCCTTATTCTTAGAATATTGCATTTTATTTATTCATCATTCATCTAATGAGAATTCTTGGAAATCATTCCAATATGGTATCATTGCCTAGGTTTCGATTACTCCACAACCCTCCTCCTTCCGCCTCCTCTTTTCTATCTCCAACCACCACCAATCGGTTGTGCCACCTTTCCCTTCTCTCTCTCTCTCTTTTTTTTTTTTTTTTTTTGTTTTTCCCATGGCTTACTCCATAAAATTCGCCACACAAGACTCTACTCTTATTAGTACTCCACAAAATTTTGAAAAATTTGAAGGTATTGACTCATGGACAACCACCACCCACCGTGGTGGCCGTCGGCAGCCTCTCCGTGGTGGTCGAAATCACCACAACCCTCTATTCCAACCGTACAGTGGTAGGCGTGGTCTTCACTCTTAGCAGCCTACTGGAGTTATTTCCTACAACCCCTATGCTATTGGCTCGACTAGAGAAGGCGCACCTTATTTCTCTCCTTGCTCTTATTCTACATAGGTTGGTTGGCATTCTTCATTTAGGCCCAACCTCCACATTCAATCCCTACACTACAACAGCCTACTCACCAAAGGTCTAAGTCAGATTCTGGGTCTAGAATTCGTAGCCCACGCTCAGCGCAAGGATTTTGTTCGGGTTCTACATCATCTATGGGGTATTTTCCTACCAATATTGATTAAGCCATGCATTCTCTTTCCTTATCTTTTCCAGATGGGCATTATTATATAGACATCGGTGTCACTTCTCACATGGCACATTCTCAAGGTATTTTAATAAATTATTTTCCTTTGAAGCATCATCTTAATTATGCAATAATTGCTGGTAATGGTTCATGGTCACGGTCATGTTTCTCTTCCTTCCCCTAACCACCCTCTAACCCTCAAAAATGTCCTCCATGCCCCTAAACTTATAAAAAATCTCATTTATGTCCGTAAATTTACTTATGATAATATGGTTTTTGTTTAGTTTGATCCGTTCAGATTTTCCATGAAAGATTTGGACACAGGGCACACACTTCTGAGAGCTAATAGTACCAGTGATTTTTATCCATTCCAATTAATACATGGAGCAACCTCTGCCTCTTCTTCTTCCTCTACTTTTTCGACACTATCTTCTAGCATTTGGCACTCTCGTTTAGGTGACTCCGACAAAGGATTTTTAGATTGTTTGTCTTCTTCTAGTTTGATTCAATATAATAAAAATCTATCTTTTGTTTGTCATTTTTTCCCTTTAGACAAACATGTTAGACTTCGCTTTTGTAATTCTATTTCTGTCAGATCTCGTTCTTTTGACATAATATATAATGATTTATGGACTTCTCCCGTTTCAAGTCCGTCTGGGTATAAATATTATGTTTTGTTTCTTGATAACTACACAAAGTTCTTGTGGACTTTTCCTTTGTTTCGTAAATCTCAAGTTTATGAAATTTTTGTCAATTTTATCAAATATGTCCAAACACAATTTGAGCTTAATATCAAATCTTTTCAATGTGATTATAGGGTGAATTTGATAATAAAATTTTTCATCAATTTTGTGTTCACCGGGGTATTGTTCTTCGTTTTTCTTGTCCCCATACCTCCTCTTAAAATGATAAATTGGAAGGCAAAATTCGATCAATCAATAATATTGTCCCCATGCCTCTTTAAGCCCTCATACTCCTCCTCTTCCTCCATCCTCCCCACCTAATCCATCTTGCACCGGCATGACTATGCATAGCCAACATGGTATTTTTAAACCTATTTCCAAATAATCTCAAGCCTTATATGTCTCTTTTTCACCCATCTCAAAAACCCAATACATGCTCTTCGTAACTCGAATTGGAAACAGGCTATGAAAGGGAATATGATGCTTTGATTGAGAATCATACTTGGGATCTTGTGCCTCGTCCTTCTAATGCTAATGTGATCCGGTCTTTGTAGATTTTTCATCTTAAGAATAACTCTGATGGTTCTTTTGAGCGCTATAAGGCACCTCTTGTTGGCGATGGAAGTCTCAACAAGAAGGTGTTGATTGTGATGAAACTTTTAGTACTGCAGTCAAACCGGTCTCCATTCGCCTTGTTTTGATCATTGCTATATATCTCCAAGTCTAGGTCCATTCATCAGCTTGATATTAAAAATGCATTTCTTCATGGTCATTTGAAGGAGACTGTCTATATGCATCAACCTCTGGGTATCCATGACCCTATTCATCCTGATTATGTTTGTCTTCTCCAAAAATCTCTGTACGTTCTCAAACAGGCTCCCCGTGCTTGGTGTCAATGGTTTGCTGATTTTGTGACTACTATTGGTTTTCATGATCGCATATCAGATAATTCCTTATTTGTATATTCTTATGTGTCGGATATTGCTTATCTTCTTCTGTATTTTGTTGATATTGTTCTTACTACTTTATCTGATTCTCTCCGTCAGTCTATCATGTCGAAGTTGAGTTCGGAGTTTGCCATGAAGGACTTACGTCCTCTTAGTTATTTTTTGGATATTGTAGTTTCTAACACTTCCACCGGTCTTTTTCTCTCCCAATGCAAGTATGTTGTTGAGATACTTGAGAAAGCGCGTATATCTAATTGTAAACCTGCTCCTACTCCTGTTGCTACGACTAAAAAACTCAGAATTGACTCTGGTTCTCCATATGATAATCCTACCTTGTATCGTAGCTTGGCCGGTGCTTTACAGTATCTTACTTTCACTCGACCGGACATTTCTTATGCCGTTCAACAAGTCTGCCTCTTTATGCATGACCCTAGGGTTGAACATATGGCTGCTCTTTATATATTCTTCGCTATGTCCAAGGTACTCTTGATCATGGTTTACAACTCTACGAGTCCTTTATCGCATCTCTTTTATCTTATATGGGTGCTGATTGGGGTGGTTGTCCTGATACTCGCCGCTCGACATCTGGATACTGTGTCTTTTTGGGTGATAATTTAGTCTCTTGGTCTTCTAAGTCAGCCAACGGTTTTTAAGTCTAGTGCTGAAGCTGAATATCGTGGTGTCGCTAATGTTGTCTCTGAGACCTGTTGGATTCGTAATTTGCCACTATTATTTATTGTGATAATGTTATTGCCACTATTATTCCTATTGCCATTATTATTTATCGTGATAATGTTAGTGTCATTTATCTTTCTGGCAACCCGCTTAATCATCAGTGCACTAAACACATTGAGATGGCCATTGATTTTGTTCGTGAAAAGGTCAAACGTGGTGATGTTCGCGTTCTTCATGTGCCTTCTCGTCATCAAATTGCCGATGTTTTCACCAAAGGCCTTCCTAAGATTCTGTTTGATGATTTTCATTCAAGTCTCAACGTTCACAAGTCTCTCAATTTTATTGTGGGGGTACAATAGAGTAGTATCTTTAGTATCTTTAGAATATTGTGTAAATATTCTTATTTTGTAGAATATCATTGTAATTATTTAGTTTCCTTATTCGTCAAATGAGAATTCATGGAAATCATTTCCAATAGCCATTTCCTGGGATAGTTTTCCAATTGTGAAATTTAAGAGACATGGATGAACCATAAGTTGAACATTCTATCGTCTTTTCTTATTTTGGAGATAATGAATGTTTAAATGATGATTACACAGTAGTCATATTCTCTCCATATAACTCTCATTTATCATTACTTTACATTTTAGATTGTCTTTTATAGTTTTAATCATTTTTTTGGACCAAAGATCATCACTTGTTTAATCTTGTTCATAAATTTTAACTCTCTTTTTATTAAATTTTATCAGTATATTTTACTTTTTCTTTTTATTTATAACCAAATATCCGCATTTTCATTAAAATATCAATTTTTATTTTGCTACTATCTTAAAGGGACAAAGAAGTAATAAATAGACAACAAATTGATCAATTCTAATAAAGGCTTTTTTCAAAAGAATAAAAATCCTCATGATGAACAGTATTTTTGCCATGCAAGCAAAGTTTCTGAATATACAGCCATGTCAGCAAATTTTTTTCCATGTTACACATTGTCCCTCGACATTCTTTAGCCAGCACACGCAACTAAATCCCGTTTTTAGCCTCCACTCCAGCCCCCCACTCTCTCTCTCTGTTCGACGCCATTG
>NC_080053.1:3899869-4024869 GCF_026212465.1 Amaranthus tricolor | reverse complement strand
GATAGGAGGCAAGTAATGTCTGGACTACACAAGAGAGAGTAGCTGTGTGATGCCAGTAATAAGTAGAGGAGAAGGAGTCATGAAAATAATTGGTAGTTCCGATGATGAGTTACACAGTAGTATAGGTGCACGAAGCACAAGCTCCTAGAATAGTGAGACTGGTCGGCTGAGATGTTGAGTTGGATGGTGAATCATGGAGGAGTTGAGATTTGTCAACCATCTCTAACAACTCAGTGCAAGATAATATCACACCACTCACACTTATGTGCTAATGATGATTTCATTTCACTCAACAAATAACAAATGCTGCCAAATGGAAAAACCCTTATGTGAGATTTGTCAATTGAGGTTGCTGGTGAGAGGGAAATTAGGGAATAATTTGGGAGGGAAAAACTTTCATTTCTTTTTGTCCCTGTTGTGCACCTTGTTGTGATCACTGTGCCAGTAGATTGTTTCTATGGAACCATTGTAATTTGACTCTTAGTTTCAATAAAACTTGAAATTTTGTTGGTAATTCTGGGAGAAGGATCTGATGTTGCAGAAGTTGCTGAACTTCAAACATATATGAGACTTTGTTATGTCGCAGAGTCTGGTCCTTCAAATATCAGTATATCAGTTGATGTTACCAGATGTCAACTTCTGTTTTTTCAGTTTCACCAAACTATTGCATGCTCCTTCCTCACGATTTAGCGGAAAGCTCTTACCATAGTGTCTTCTGGTACTTGACTGGTGGGAATATCTTTTTATTTTTGTTAGTGGGTAACTGACATAATTTTCTCTCAAAAAATGCCAAAGGTTCTTGGGAGATTAGCATCTCAAATTTCTACTGTTCTCCAAGGGAAGGATAAACCAACATATGCTCCTAATTGTGATGATGGAGATATGTGCATTGTTCTAAATGCAAAGGACATCTGCGTTACAGGGAGGAAACTTGCAGATAAATATTATAGGTGGCACAGTGGGTAAGCTCTTAATACAACTTGGACTTTCATACGATGGATATTGTAATTTGAATGCATAAGGATTGTCTTTTGAAGTGTGTCATTCACTCGTAGATAATGTTATTGGTTCTTGCGTAACATGGAACTATTGTAAATGGCAATATGCTTCTAGAATCATCGACTGCTTGCTTGCCCTAGAATTTCTGTAGCTGGAGAAATACTTTTTTCAAAGTTACAAGTTAGGATAATTTGTTGAATATGAAAAACCAGAAAGGATAATGAAGATAAGCCTTAGATGTTGGTTGAACTGGTTTGTGAATTGGGGTCATGAATGTGTTCATCATTTTCATACATTTTTTTTTTCCTTTTTCTCATCTGTCTTTATTCTTTTATAGGTTTGTGGTTCACCTTAAGGAAAGAACATTGAAGGATCAAATGTTGAAGGATCCTACGGAAGTTATTCGTAAAGCTGTCCTCCGCATGCTTCCCAGAAATAAATTACGTGACGTAAGTGTTATTGAGCTTTAAAACTTAATTTTTTGTTTCCCCAGTAGGATTTGTTATTGAAAATTGTCTATCAACTCATCCTTTCAATGCTTTTTCTTTTGGTTATTGCGTTTTCTTTTGTATTTCTTATTATAATATATTCTCTTAAAATATGTTCTTATTAATATTTAGTTTTTCATGTAATCTAGTGTTTTTTCTATGAACTGATATCTTCTTTAGACTTGTTTTCAAGTAGACGAGTTTACGGAAAGCTTATGCATTTAAACTTGCTGTACACCTCATGAGAATGTATAATTTTCCTCAATTTGTTTTTATTGAGAGGTAAAGGATTAATTTCTTTAGATATGAAGTTTTGGATCGGAATAGTAATCAAACCGGTGAACACCGATTATTAAAGGATCAATAGAAAGAATCACACAAGCTACAGCTGCAGTCATAGCTCTACCGTTTTCCATTTTGCTGTTCTATTTCAATTAGAAAAACCTCACTCTTGACTCGTCTAATTGATGCAGGATAGAGATCGGAAACTTGGATATTTACCGGTGATGAACATCCTTTCGCTGATAGAGCCCTTGAGCCATACATGGTACTTCCTAGACAAGTGCGAGAAATGCGGCCCCGAACCAGAAGAGCCTTGGTTCGTGCACAAAAGAAGGCAGAGCAACAATGTGTTACAGCTACTTCCAAAAATGTGTAGACGGCAGAAGAAAAAGCTGAAGTTAATGCATGAAGAACTCCAAGATGATTTGATGTGTAAAAATATTTGAATGTCACAATATCAAGAGTCTCAGTCATGTAGAGGGATAATCACTGCTACTGTGGCTTGTATGGCTGCCATTGGAAAATTTTGACTTGGTTTATGTTAAAATATCTGTATTAGTCTTTATTACTATCTACTAGGAGTAGTTCCATAAATATTGACTAAATGGTCCCTTCATTAAGTTCATTTCTGTGCACAAGTTTTAATTTCTACCAAAAGTTTAGTCTTGCAGAGTACAGAAGTTCTAGAAACAGCTTGCGCTTCTGGACTGTAATTGTATAATATGCTCAAAACAATGTTCAAATAAAATAATTTTCCATTAAAGTCATTTCCTTTATTAATCCGTCCTCTGATTTGATAGGACCAAAGATATAAAGTTCTTTGTTTTGATTTATGATAGACAATAAAGTGACTTATTGAATTATTTGCATTTATTTATATAAAGCTACACACGACATTTGCTACTAATAGTCAATTGAAAACTACCCTAGGTGGTAGCCACTTAATGGTTATCGTAAACTCGTTATGGAATAATGAAAAAAATGAATCAGCCAAGTTTCCACACGGGTACAACTTGTACACAATATGTAACTAATGAAAAAACTATTTACACCAAAAATTATCATTTATAATACATTTCTTTTGTTTGATTACAGGGTAGACCGAGGAAGAAGAGGGTTTGGTGAGAATCGAACCCAGGACTTTGTCGGAGAGAGCGATACTTGCTCCAACTAAGACAAGATCCAAATCTCCATTTGCAGTACATCTTAATGCTTGTATTACAATGGTAATTTATATGCATCTGAATACAAGTTACTGATCATCAAAAGATTCCAACAAGAAATCAATTCTCTTCTTGGGAAAGCTCAGCATCTAAGTAGGCACCATTTTCATCTCCACTAACATATGTTTGCAAATAAGCCTCTTCATCTTCATCCTAATTGACATACAAGTGGAGCAACATACACTAATCATTAAGTAAGAAAAAAACAACAAAAGATAAAAGAATCCCTCTTGCACTCATATCCAAAATAAATTCTATTTCTTATCCCAAATTGTGCTCTCATCTCCTTCCTCATATTTCTAACATTGCTAAAATTAACTTTATCAAAGGGGAAGGAAAAGGGAGGAGAATGAAGGAAGGAAAGGGGTCGAGGAAGAAGAGAGGGTCGGGGTTCCCTCAAAATCATTCCAACTAGGGAGGGATTTCATTTATGAAGGTATTGAATTCTTTATTCCATGTTTGTTCTCTTCACTTGCTCCAATCTATTTCCAAAAGATGGAATATGGTTATATCAATTCATTAGCCTTCGTTACTTTCTTCTCTGTGGATTCCTACAATCTATGTTACTCGGACTTTTCATTTTGCTTCACGTACCTTGTGTTTGATCCTTTATGCTTGGACATTGGTATGGCACTTACACACTTCATTTTAGGCATAAAATTGAATATTTAGACGTATACGACACTTAGACACGTACCAGTATCCGACATCAGTACCCCAGTTCAAGTAATATAGCCTACAATGAAAGTCCAAAGAATACAAAAACTCTCTTACCTCTTCCATTTCATCATCGGAAGGAATAAAAGAATTGTCCAATTTCTCATAAAACGTTTTATCATCAATTTCTTTTCCATCTTTCATCTCCTCCTATGGAAGCATTGTAAAAGAAAAGATCAGTCAAAAAGTTAACTTAACTTCGTAAACGCAAAAGCATATATACAAATGTCGATTCATACTAGTTCAGACATCAGCAACTCCATTTGTTCTTGTAAATTTGAGATATGATGCTTCAGGCCCTGTGTGAGTCACAACATAAATTAAGAGTAAAATGATTTGAACAATTCAAATAATCAAAAGGCATACTCATCCACCAAACTTACCTCACGTCTTTGCAGCTCGATTGACCGAGCTAAAGCCTGTCTTCTTGTAAGCAGGTTTCTAGGCCGCAATTTGATAGGTTGCCGATAGTTCTTTCCTCGATAAATAATGATTGAATATCCTTTGGTAGTTTTATCTATAGAGACAAGCACACCAGAACTCTCTGCCTCCAAGGAAATCGCTAAATGTTTTACTTGTGCAAAAGTTTTCCCCTTCACAATTACCTTCACCAACTCCCTGAATTTCCAGTGTAAATGTATGTTTTCTATTGTACCATCAAACACTTCTCTTCTTCCTATAGTAGAGGCAACTCATGTAAATAATTCTTTGAATGAAGATAAAATCCAAAGGGCGAAGTCGCAACACTTACCCACAAGCAAGTATGGCTTCATGCTTAGGCCCATTTTACGAAATACTAATCTCTCCTCGTCAGTTATTGTTTCCAAATCCGTAGGGAGATCTTCCGGCTCAAGATATCCCTGCACTTTTTCTAAAGCCTTCTCAGCCTTCTTTAGCTTTGCATTTGCCTACAGGAAATGGAGTCAAACTGTGAGACAAAATATAGTTTTGAAAATAGTAATTATCGCTTCGAAAGTGGGACTTGATTTCCATATTTGTATAAGTTACATTAAACTTACGATCGCTAATTTATTATTAAGATAAGTGACCAGTGAAGTACGTCTAGCCAGAGCGGAATCTTTCAACATTTTCTCCACAGCTTCATTACTTGGTTGCTTTCCCCAACGGGAGGTCGCAGCAACAGTTTCTGCAAGAGTGCCAGCAACCATGGGAACCTTACAGTTTTTTGAATTTGATTTAACCAAAGTTAATGCACTCCGTCGCTCTTCTTCTTCCTCGTACTGAAGCATTGTCAGCCTTTCCCTTTCCTTCAGCGATACTGCCACATTTGGAGGCAAGAAGTCATTTCCTCGATATAGGACTATGTACTCTTTATTTCTTGAAAGTAATGTCCCTCCTGTCAGTCTCTGTAAATGCAAGTTGAAAGTGCTTGTTAGAAGAGATGGCATATTGATCAAAATTCTTTTCCTCTAAAAATTGGTGTATTTTATATCATTGTCGAGATCATAAGCGCGTAAGTGGGGTTTGGGGGACTGGATGTACGCAACCATACCCTTGTAAGTGATAGAAAAGAGGTTGCTTTCAATTGACCCTTGTTCGCAAAATCATTTGCAACTTCACGTAAATAAGAAGTGCACATGATTCAATACGACAGTTAATATATAATAACTATTGGCTACAAAAAAAATCCTACTAAATTTCATGAATTGAACTCGACTGTTCTTGGGATTTATAGAAGGTGTTGAGATTAGCCGGGATATAAAAAAACTCATACCATTCCTGGTTCATCAAGCGTATTAAAATTTCACTTAACAAAAATACTTTGTTGCTTTCCCAAGACATAATATTATCAGGTTCAGATCTCACCTTCAGCTCCTCAGCCATCCTTTCGTTACACGTATTTAATACACCGCGCTTTATGGCAATCTTAGCAATAGCACTTTTCGCCCATAATTTTACAATAGCTGCAGCAAGACCTAGGAGTTCTCTGCTCCTCCCTACAATAATCAATTCAGGAATATCCTATGAATCAAAACATGACTATGAATCTAAATTGATAACACTCAAATAATTCTGACATACCCAAAGCAAAATGCGGATGGGTAATCCTCGCAGTCCTACGCAATCCTGTTGTTTCCTCGTCTCTTAATCCACGCCGCACGCCATAAGGAAGAAGTCTAAATGGAGTTTTATATCCAGGAACCGTTGCGGGAAGTAAGTCCGCATCGACAGGCAATGGAGGAGGGCCAGACCAGTCAACATATCGTGGACCCAACGTATCCAATATGCGGTTCAGCACACGAATTTCTTCTGACTCTTCTTCAGACCATTTCTTTTGAAGTCTCACGGAATCAGGCATATGTTTTTGTGGATAGGTTGAAACATTTAAATTTTCTGTCTTCTCCTCCATATATGTTTTTACACAATCTAGTTTGTAGTTCAATCCTCTGAATAGCACCACTGAACTACCAGATCTCCATATCACCAACCCTCCTGTTTTATTCTGTCAAATGAATCAACATACATTACTATTTTCATATATATATATATATATATGGTCAAGTTCCAGTGAGAACCAAGCTTCTATGAGAATCGTGAAAACCAATTTGTCTAATAAAAAAGTGTTACTTTTTATTAAAAAGGTATTACTTTTGGGCAAAAAAACGTTACTGTTTCTAAAAATAAAAATTGGTACTTTTTAGCAAAAAAGTGTTACTTTCAGAAAAAAATTATTTTTCAAAAAATATAATACGAAGTAACACGTTTTTTTCAAAAAGAAACACTTTTTATGCAAAAAGTAACACCTTAATTTTGAGTTTCGTTCATAAATTTTTTTTTTTTTTTCTGAAAATAGCAATTTTTTTGCCTAAAAGTATCATTTAAAAAAAATTGTAACACTTTTTTTAGTCAAACACCTTCTAAGTAAAAAAGTAACACTTTTTTGTGAGACAAATTGGTTCTCACGGTTCTCATATAAAGATGGATCTTAATGGAACTTTTTCATTATATATATATATATATATATATATATATATATATATATATATATATATATATATAAAACAACACTCAAAGCAATAACAGTTCACACATTCAACAATGAAGCAGAAAAACGCAATCAATATATAAAAATGTGAATAATGGTTATAAAAGTCAAAGTATGGAAATGAAGGTAAGTAGTGATGAATATGAAAGGCTAGATAAATGAAAGAGAATAAAATTTTTTGAGGAAGAAGATGAGAGATTATCACCCTTGTTTTGGGTAGAAAAGAGGACTATTTCATTTCCATCCCACTACCGCCCAGTTTGATAAGCGGTATTAAATGGTGAAAATAACTTTATGGTGAAAATAACAATGAAAAGTTAGTGTAATTTTGGATGAAATATTTCTTGATAGATTTAATGATCATGCTTATTCTCTCTCGACAATCTCATTTTCTTTACAAAATTCATTACATTGCTATGTATTAGGTGGTGATGGAAAATGATATTGGTAAATCATAAGCCAACAAACATGAATCAGAATACATAAGTGAAGAAAAATGATTCATAAAAGCAATCTAACCTCAAGAACATCATGAATCCTTTTCATATTAAACCCAGATTGGCTTTCAAATTTCAGCTTCACCACTTCATCAATCTTCCATTTCTCATGAATTGCATCAACCAAGGCTTGTGTAACACCAGCTGCCCCAACTTTTAGCCTCTCTTTCATCCTCAATGCTAAATTCCTTAATCTCTTCAATTCATGTTCTGGGATTATTTTCTCTGCTAAGATAGTCTTGCTCCTCTCTTCTGATTTCTCCGATTCAGCTTCTGGAATCCATGGCAACCTATCTCTACTCTTTCCTTGAATAAAGTTCTCACTACTAGACTTAATTTTCCAGGAATTGTTACTGCCATTATCATAATTAGTGCTAGATAATGTTACTTTACTATCTTCTTTTTCCTTAACATCAACTTTACATTGAACTAATTTTTCAGAAGTTAAAATTTCAACTGAATTCCCACAAAATTCTTCAACATTATACTGCTTTCTATTGCCATTATGATAAGTATTAATTAAATTGGTATTATCTAAAGCAGAATTGAGAGGTTCACTTACAGTGTTACTCAAACTTTGATTCAAATTTCTATCAAAAACAATTCTGGGTTCTTCAATTTTGCAATTCGATATAGAAGAAATTTCGGGATTTTTCATCTGAGGGGTCAATTCTTTCTTTTGGGTTTTCTCTATTTGTAATGAAACTTCTGAAAAAGAAGATGATGGTTCATCTTCATCTTCTTCTTGCTGAACTTGCCATGGGAATTTCTTGGTTTGAGAAATGGGTTTAACTGACCATTTTTCACGGATTTGATCGCTAAAACTTGGTTTTGGTTTTCGTTTCTTCTTCTTAAACTCATAATCAATGTTGACATGTTGGGATTTTTGGGTTTCTGTTAGGATTGTGTTTTGAGAACAGAAAACGCTGAATTTGATAGGTCTGATAAGGGAAAGAAAATGGGTATTATGAGGTTTTAAAGATAAAGAGAAGGAAGATGAACAAGGGTCTGAGAGAGGGGGAAGACATTGATGAGACCTTGAAATTGCCATAACTGAGAATCTCCGGACATGGTCACGACCCACAAGGACAAATATTATACCCGGATGATGGGTTTGGGATGCCCCGTTGGCCCCATTCGTTGTTTAGATTTGCTGTTTCACAAATTCTGAAAACATGCGAGACGATCTTTATTCAGCTAGCTTAATGTACAATTGTCTTTAAAATGATTATTTACAGTTTTAAAATGATTATTTTTTAATAGTCACTGTGAGTTACGGTAATCACTTATAATCTTAAAGTACTCACTTACAATCTTAAATTGTTCATTTAGAGCTTAGATTTAGCTAAAATGCAAATCCACTTATTAGATGTAGTTTAATTTAGTCAAACTTTATATTAGTGAAATTTTCGTGTTTAAGTTGGAATTGGCTCAACTTGAAAGTGGTTATGATTATGACTTATGATTACTCAACATCACAACATCAGTTACAAATAAAGTTTAATTTGGAAGAAGATTAAAATGCAATAGAGTTAATAATATTCAATTAAATGTTCATTAATGCTCAAATAACAAGTACCCAACCTCAAGTGAATCATAATAGAAACATTAGATGAAAACCAACAGCAGCCCTAACCCCTTCCGAACTCATGCCCACAACACAAAAAGGGGTTAATTATATTTTCACAGCAAGTTGAATGCCTTGCTATAGTAGGCACAAATGACAAATATAGTTCTCCCTTGATTGAAGAACATCAGTCAAAATACTTGATGTAATCGAATTTTATAAACGTTGCTGAGAGCTCCTTCTAAATCTCCTCTTCTTCAAATGGATCTCGCTCAGGAAAGTCGCCCACCTGGAAACAACGGATCAGTAATCGTAGCATATGAAGTAGCATTCAGACATTGAAGGAGAGGGCATCAAAATTATTAAAATAGCTTGCATCAGCAAGAAGCGTACGAGTCATACAACTGTCAAAGCGTACTGAAATTTAATATGTCCCTTCTGACACGGTGATAGAAAATACTTTTGGATCGATCATTAACAAACCTGTACTTTGTCTGGTCTAACCATTGCACCATGAAGTGGTGGACAATCAAAGTAGCGTGTTCCTTTGACCCTGAAACGTGAAAAGCTTGAATAAATAACCTATATGTGCAAAAAGCTTCAAATTTCAGCTGGATGCAGTCCTAAAAATCTAAAACCAGTAAAATGTTTTAACGGTTTTTCAACTTCATTAACAATGTTCAACTAAGCAACGACAAAGAAATATTTACCAAATTTAACAAAAGAAACAAAGGGCAACTATTGATGTTGCATATCCAGGTCCAATTACTTTTCAACATGGGGAGGAGTTTGTATGCTTGACGTGTCATATCCATATACATCAAGAACATTACACAAAGGCAATGTTTATATAGATTTGTGAAAACTAGCTACTGGTTAAACATTCATCACTTACTTTTAATGCTTTAGTTTTATTTTCAAAGACTTTTTAGTTATTATATTTTAATTGGGTTGTGATAATTTAATTTAAGAACTCTTAGTTAATTAGAATGTTTATCGTGTTATTTTGAGTTGTAATAGTTAAGTAGTAGAATTTTTAGGCCAAAAAGTATATATTATCTTGCGTGAGAAATAGCTTTCAATAGCTATAAGTCGCATAAGTACGCATGGCATCAAGCAGCAACAGATCGTAAATAGTTATAAAACTACTGGAAAGTTATAACGATGGCATCAAGCAACAACAGTACACACGGCATGGAAGTTATAACGATTGTAAATAGACATAAGTTATAAAACTACTAGGAAGTTATAAAGATCATATATAGTTATAAAACTACTGGGAAGTTATATCGATCGTAAATAGCTATTAAGTTGCATTAAGTATGCATGGCATCAAGCAACAACAACACGCATTGCATGGAAGTTGCTAATCAAAAAGATCCAAGTCTCACGGAACATCAAGTTACGCAAGTTAAGCACTGGTGGGAAGTTATGCAAAGCTATGGAGGAAGTTATATTGGCTAGTAGCGGGAAGTTATATTAACTTCCTTTCAAACGCATGATCAGGAGCTTTCAAACTAAGGCTGTAAATTCTGTAACTCGATCGAGTTTTTGGTAGGGTTTTATTGGGTTTAGATATTCTTGGGTTTGGGTTTTTCAAGTAATGCAACACTTTGATTCGAGTCTGTTCAGTTTTGAGGCTAATCGAGTACATGTTTGTATCGACTCAATGCCACACTAGGTTGATTTAAGTTTCCAATCAGGTCAATTTCGATTCGGAATTATATCGGATTAGGTGAATACAGTTTGGGTCCAAAGCAGTTATATTGCAAGTCGAATCGAGTTTGGTCAGATTATGGGTGGGGTCATTTTTTGTTTCAGGTTAACGTAGAGTTGGGTTATTTTGGGTTCGAGTTGAACTAAAATCGGTTATATCATATTAAGAGTTGAGCATTCGGTTATTCTTTGGATTCGGGTCGGTTGAAATCCAATTCAGTTGAGTTTTATGTCGATTGAACTTCAGGTTTAATTTGCAATTGATTCAAGCTGAAATCGATTGCAATTGAAGCATTGTGAATTGTAGTTGATTAAATAACTTGTCGATAACGAGTCAAATATGGTTCGGCTGAAGTTGGGGTCGATGCGGGTTTACATTTATTGGTTAATTTGACCTAAGCTAAATTTGATTCAACTAAAGCAAACTTATTATTAGCTGAACTAAACATGATGCAACTGAATCAAACTATTTTTTAAATAGACAAAACTTGATTAAGCTGAATCAAATTATTTTTAGCTGAACTAATTTGATTCAGCTGAATAACATTTATTTTTGCTAAACTAAACTTGATTCAACTAAAGCAAACTTATTTTTATCTAAACTAAACTTGATTCAACTAAACTTATTTTTAGCTAAACTAATCAATTTGCTGAAAAAACTAGATTCAGCTTATCAAACTTCATTTTATCTGAACTAAACTTAATTCAACTAAATCAAACATTTTTTTTTCTAAACTAAACTTAATTCCGCGGAATCAAACTTATTTTTAGATTAGCTAAACTCGATTCAGCTCAATTAAACTTCTATTTTGCTAAACTAAATTTGATTTAGCCAAACTTAACTTGTTTTAGCTAAACAAAACTTGATTCAGCTAAATCAAAATTCTTTTTAGCTAAACTAAACTTGATAATCAAAATCAAACATATAGCTAAATAAAACTTCATTTAACTGAATAATACTTATTTTTAGATAAATTAAATATCATCTAGTTAAACCTAACTTATTTTTAGCTAAACTTAACATTACTCAACTTAATCAAACTAATGCTTAGCTAAACAATATTCGATTCAACTGAATTAAACTAATCTTTAGCTAATCAAAGCTTGATTTAGTTGAATCAAACAAATTTAAGCTAACATAAACTTAATTCAATTGACTTATAGTTATGTTTAATCAAACAAAACTTTATTCAACTAAATCAAACATATTCTTAGCTAAAACAATTTGGTTCAGTTGAATTAAACTTTTTTTGGCTAATATAAATTTGATTCCAGTGAAACATAATTCGCTAGTTAGTTCGCCTTTTGAATTCGCGATTCGCTAAAAATGGTTCAAAAATAGCCTAGAACCGACCATAATTCGTCTTTTTCGATTTGCGATTCGCAAGGCATTTAACAAATCATGTGACACTGCTTGATTCAACTGATTCAAACTTATATTCAGCTAAACTAGACATGATTCAGCTGAACAAAACTTATTTTGAGTAAATTAAACTTGACATTGGGTCGCGTCAATTGTGAGTCGAGTTGATATTGGTTTGAATCAATTGTGTGCATCGGGTCACTTTGAGTTGGATTATGTCAGTTACCTAGTGGGTAAAAGTCAAGTTTAGGCGAATCAGGTAGAATGTAAGTCAAATTCCGTTAACCAAGTTCAAGGTTAATATCGGATATGGGTCATTCTGGAGTTGGAGTTGGTTGGTGACGGTCATAATGTAATTAGTTTTATATCGGGTCTCAGGTAAACATCAGGTCGTATCTAGTCGATGTCGATTACGGGTCACTACAACCCGGGGCAACCTACGAGTCGGATGTAGGTATATCAAACGATTTTGTGGGTCAGGTCAATTTTTTTACAATCCTACTTCAAAAGTATAATTTCTTTGCTTTCCTTCCTTGAATGTGAAGTATAAAATTGGACTACAAGTGTTTTCATCCTTAAGTTAATGAACCTAAGGAGTTCCTTCCTTTTTAGAGGATTATGGCTATGGGATTTATTTTAAGTGTAGATTGAGCTAGGGTGTTTGGGGCTCCTTGCGCCAAATGTATTTAGGATCAGATTTTGTTTTGTTTAGCTTCCCATTAATAGTCATTTAGATTGTGATAGAAAGGAAGTATGATTGAATATATGAAAAATTGAAGCTTTGTGTTTCAAAACCTTTGTTGTTTATGTAAATCTTGGATTGGAATTATGTATGCAAAAGTTCTTAAAGTTTAGCGTATTTAAGCGTATACACTTGTGACTTAAAGAGCCTTTTAACATGCTAATGGTAATGTATTTAGTGAGTTTTGAGTTTAGCCTATATTATATCCTTAGTTCTCTTTCAAATAATGATATAACCTAAAGCCCCAAAACACATCCTGTTAGCATTCTGATTCTGCCAGTCAAATGTAGTCCTTTTCCCCTCAAAAGTAAACCAAAATCTGTAGAAAATCGGTCATCTCCTTAAAGCCTGTTCTTGATTGTTTCTGTCCAAATTTTGTTCTTTCCCTTGCCTTGTAAATCCCCCTAGGGTGAAGACGGTCTTACAACAGTTAAGTGTCGTGGTTTATAAATGAACACAAAGTTTCAAAGCCAATAAACAAAGGGATCAAATGACATACATTCCATCATGTTTCCCCAGTGGCTCATCATACTGAACTCCAATCCAGAAACCAGGGCCTAAATTCTGTGCTTGGCCAACATATTTCACAACACCTCGCTTATCTCCTGGTTGAACTTGACATCTATCTCCCAACTGAAAGAAAAACAAGTTATCAATAAACAAAATACTAGTCTAGAACTACAACACTAGAACTAGCAATAGCAGAAATATATAAAAACAAAAAATAAAAAATCTATTAAAAGCAGAGGACATGCTAAAAGGCATTGAATTAGATAATCTTACATGTACAAAGTTATTATTTTCACAGGTATTCAAGCACGGATCAATATCAGAGAGCAGCAAAGCTTACTGCTATAGTATGTTTAAACACAGAGAATAATGAGTAGTCATTGACATAATCATCCAAACTCCAACGCAATTGTGACTCGAGATTTAGTCGAAATTTAACAAGTTTCTCACTCAGTCCTCAGGTTTCTAGTGTTAAACAACCTGTAATTATTGGCCTCCTGTCCATAAAGTCCTCTCTTGAAAAAGAAGGGTATTTGTAGGTGGTTTTATGGCCATAACAGCTATTGTGCAGATCCAAAGGCATTTTTGGATAAACCAATTACATTGGTCCTCCACACATTGGGTTTCAACTGATATGCTGATATGCAATTCAGCTAGCCAAATAGCCTTGTCAATGTAACCTTGCTTAATCTCTAATCCTCTCACAAGGAAAGAATGCATTTGATTTACCACAACCCTTAACATGTCCGGTGCCATGTTGTTCAGTTAAGTATTAAATGCATGAAGGCCAAATACTTTGCTTATTATCGGCTCTATAGATAGGGATGGTCAGCAAGACCCTATTGGACCCACCTTAGACCCAACCCTAATTTTAGGGCGAGTCCAATATAACTCTTTAGTGGTTAACTTAGCCACAATGGTTTAAACATTGTTACTCCGCAATTCGAGAAGACAGCTTAATTGTTGTCGATTGGTATTGGTAGATGGGACATGGTGAAAGTGTTTGTTATTGGTAAAGTAAGATGAAGGTCGGGAGTCAAATTCTAGAGTCCCAACTTGGGACTCTAGAATTTGACTCACTTGGGGAGGAAGAGAGAAGTAGTTTACTTTCTTAGTGTTGTAGAACCAAACACAAGTTAAAGAATAGGGTTTGATTTTTTTTTGTATCAAACAAACAATTTTTCTCTAATGGTTTCCCCTCATTTTCTTTTCTTTATTCCTTGAGGTAGGATTTGATCATGAAATAAAATAAACGACCAAGAGAAGGTTAGACAAGCACACAAAAAATAAGTCAATGCTCAATATGATATTTCCAGTACATTCAAAAAAGAAGATGAATATGAATAAAATTTTAAGCACGAATTTTCTCTCTCAGCAAAATGACCGTTCCTCCCAATAGTTCCCAGTGAGTCATATCACTTGGAACACTCCCTTATAATCTTCAACTTGTCACCCTTTATTCAAGTTAGTCACAACAAAGCCAAAGCTTCAAACCCAAATAGAGCTGCATGCGCCAATATGTGCACTCTTACAATTGGAAATTCTCCTCTTTCATCCATTTCTATCAACTATCACATATTGTAAATATAAGTTCTTCTAGTATGGCACTGGACTTATAAGTCGGGTAATACATGTTTTAGGAAACCGAGTTGGAGTCAGGAGTCGGGATAGGCTTCGATTTAGAGTGTTTGGTTAGGGTTAGGGTTTTTGGACGATTTAGGGTTAAGTTCCGTGAAAGATGGAAACTTTGATGGGTTACGGTTTATGATGAAGGATTTTTGAGTTTCTGAACTAGGATTTGATGATTAAGGGTTAGCAAGAGACAAGAATTTGAATCTTTTTGAAGTGGACAAGGGGTTTTGTATTTGTGATTTTGGATGGTGAATATGCCAATGATTAAAAAGGTTGATGAAGATGAGTATGGATGGTGAATGTCGAAATCTGAAGAAATAGTACAATAAACTTAGACTAAAATCTGATACACAAACACCACAAAACCAATTCTAAGGTTTCCAATAACACAATCAAACTTGCTTAGGATTTGATAAGCATGGACGACTTTCCTCACTCCCAATCCTGAAAGAGTAATTCGAAGTCAACAACTTTTGATGTTCTAATCCTGAAAACATTCAAAGTTAACAAGAAATAAAAGCTCTCAATGTTTTGACCATAAAGCTCTAAATTGTATTTAACCTGAATCTAGTTTCACCTATCAATAATCTAAAGTAAATGCTCTCCATGATACTTCCACTTAAATTAGCTCCTGGGTCAGTGACTATTTTGAGGTGGACGAGATGGTTTGGCATTTTTTTTAATTTCCGGTCATTTCTTCCCTCCATTCTAGTTTAACAAATTTCTTGAAGAAGTATTCGAGCAAGTTAACATTTCGTGAATGATTTTTCTAATTGCTGCCTGGTTTTATTGAATACTTAATCAATCCAAAATTGCTTGTACATTCCAATACACGTGTTCTAGTTTAAAATCCACAAGGGGATCAGGGAACCAGAGAACACAACATAGAAGTTCAACATGAGAAAAGTAATTGAAGTTCAACAGTTATCAGTAGGCATATAGCAAATTCTCAATAAAAGAACAGTGGCAACATGATACCTAGCAACATTAAGAAAAGAAAATCTCGAATGGTACATAAATCAACTCAAATATGAAACTTAGCGTCTTTACATAACATGCAAGACTCAAAGAGATCTTTGAACAATTATATCTTGACAAGGAATTGGACCAGCAAACCAAAATATTCACCAAATGGAGGGACAAACAACGCATAATGAGCTCTAAAACACAAAAAAACAACCAAAAAAAAAAATGCTCCCAGTTTTGTTGAGTAAAACATTAAAAAGAGATCAAGAGGCATATATGCATAAATGAGAACCCTTGTTTTTCAAATACATTACAGAGAAGGTAGTGTTGTAATGAGAAAAAAAACACAATTCTTTCATCACTTTGATATTGCAACAAAAATATTTAAGAATGCTTGCAAGTTATAAAAAGCACAAGGAGCAGGGCTAAAGTAAATTGCATGACAAAATTCCATCCATATACAAAGTATACTCACAAAGTAGGTGAAAACAAGTAAGAAAAAAGGATAACCAACAAAATGAGCCTCAACAAAATTAGCAGCTTCAGGGCATGTCCAACACATGGAGGTTATGTTAACTAAAAAGAAAAACTTGACGAGAAGGTAGAGTCAAACGCAGAAAGGTTATGTTGACTACACAAAAAATTAGGATCTTTTGGAATCTGTTTAGTAAAAACAGTTGGATTCTCTATCATTCACTTTTGCTTTCAGGAATAGCAATATGGTCACTTCAGTATCTGAGCCACAATTTTATAAATCTCACTGTCCATGTATTCTAGTGGAAAAAAATATGACTGACCTTTATGTTAGCACAAAGATCTTCCATGTAACTTTCAGGTAACTGCAATATATAAAGTACATAAAAAAGTCAATAGATGAAGATGTTGCAAATCATTTTCGATCACATTGAAGTCAGAAGTACACCAATAGCAAAGGGGAGTTAAATTACACAGTTTACAATACATTTACAAATATGATCTAACTCAAGATTGAGAAGAGGTTCCAAATAAACAAAGAAAATTGAAAATTCCATCTGTTGTCTTCTACTATAAAGAACCATTACAAGCAGAAACTTTCAAGACATACCTTAGTACTAGCATCAGAAGGATTTTGAACTGCCAACTTTTCCTTGAATTTTCTAAAAGTGCCTATTTAAGGGCAAAGTATTCAACATAAATTATTAGTAAATTAATAAAATTTGCATTCTACTTGCATTTGGAAAATGGATGGGGGAATGACAAAATGGGTAGGAGAAGACCAAAAGAGTTTCATTGTCATTATTTGGCAGCACATTTGAATCAAACACATAAATTTATATATATGTGTATGCTAGTTTTTAGCGGTTCTCACATTTAAAATTGTTGATGAATTGATTACTTCTTGATGGTTTACTCCATTCAATGCACATATTCTAGTCAGAGTTGAAACTTGGTTGGTACAAGTTCAAGACATGGAGAGGAAAATAAACAGATACAAGGTGAACATGATAAGAACAAGTGTTATTGTAATGAGTTGGGCATAAGAATGGAAATGGAGTGGATCAAAAAGAAACAAGCATCAATGGTATTGTAATTTGCAGTGTGAAAAGCCTTGGAATTTTCATTAGTAATGGAGTGCGAGGGAGGAGGAAGCTGAGGGACAACAAATTATATGTTCAGATGGTGTTTTAGTTTAAGAGTACGTGTTATGTTATCTGTAGGTTAGTAGCAGATACACTTAAGAGGTGTTGGTTATAGAACTAAATAAACTTTAAGAATGTAGGCTTGTAGCCATCCAAACATTCAATAACGGGTTCAGTATTTTATAGACCTCAAATTTCTCCAAGCAAACAAGCACTTACTTCTTATTAAATATAGAAGAGAATGGGCTTTCTTTCACTTAACAAAATTCTTTATTTCATTTTAAAAAATTTGCTCTAAATATCAAGAACCAAAAAGTTTGGCAAAGGCACAAAAGGGTCCTAAAGTCTAGGCACATGGCGAAAGTGCCTAAACTAATTTAATTGCATAAAAGACCTTAAGCATTTTTTTTTTCATTGCATGAAGTGCCTAAGCCATTAATTTAACAAAAAATTGCACAAGAAGATACCTTAACCCACATTCTAAAGCATTATGTCAAACTGTGTTGTGTCAGATATGCTAGCAAAGAAGAGAAGAACAAAAAAGATGAAGAACACAGACAAAGAAAAGACAAAAAAAATGAAAAACCAATAAGAAACAAGACAGAAAAATCCAATAGACGGAAATTGAATGGAAGAAAATAGGAAAATTAAAAGAAATAAAGCTCGAAAGAAATAGACCATAAATTGAAGAAAAGGAAAGTCGAAAGAAGAAAAAATCAGAAAGAGGAAGACAAAAAATAGAAGAAGCCGTAAAATTGACGAAGCTAAAGGAAGAAAGGAAAAAAAGATAAAGAATCTAGAAGAAAAGAAAAGGATAATCCACAAGAAAGATGAAGATAGAAGAGGAAAAAAATAAGAAGCAATGGTGGAGGCACAGGGAAAGAAATCTCCTAAGTTTTACGACTCCAAGCAAATCCTTATTTTGTTAATTTTCTCTCTCCCTGTGAAAATAAGAGAAAACTGTTTTCCCTTTCTTCATCTCTCTTTTAATAAGATATAGCTATATTTTGTCTAATTGCTGTTAAAAATGTTTTCCCAGAATAAAGAAAAAGCACAAAGTAGAAAATAAAATCAAAAAAATAAAAAAAGCAAGACGAAAAATGAGCACAAAAGCACGTGCATTTCGCATTGAGCCCAGACTAAGAGAAGTGGTTTTTCTAGAGCCTAACTTAGAGATACGCTTTATAAAACTAAGTTTCTGAGTAATCAACCTTCAATAAGTATAGGTAGATTCTAAATCCAAGATAATTAAAGAGAGATAGAGAGGGAGACCAGCAAATAGCTACTTATCCATTTTGTTCCCATTATTAAGGTGCGAAGAAAATTTACTCCATCAACATTCATCAATGATATAATCTGGTGTTTCAAGGTATTTCAAGCAAACAAAGCATTCCAAACTGAAGGTAATTTTAAAATCTAATCACATCGCTTAAAGAGCTCAATTCAATGTAATGTTATGATGAATGATAGGAAATTACTACTTGCAGCAATTATATACCAAATACAGAGCAGACCTCGACAGGATAATATGAATCACTAAATGGATCAAAGATTGTACAAAAGCATATATAGTTTTGGGGTACTGACCATCACGCTTTTGATAGGCTTCATCAGAAATTTTGTATTTCTCCACCAAAGATGTGTCTTCCAGCCAACCACCAGAAGTCACTGACGATGGGTCAAGATCTACAACATGCAGACGATATCTTTTGTAGCCCACAAAACAGAAAAAAACCAAAAAAAGGGATCAATTAGCTAGTATAAAAGGCAAACATAACTTCTATTGAATTGGTTTTGGAAGATAGATTTGAGTTCAAATTGTTCCTAAAAGAGACAAATCCAGTATGGTGCAAGTGAAAACAAAGATTATTAATTTACTTACACGAACATGACACTGCAATTTCTTGAAAAACGAATCAAGAAATGCAAGTATTGAATAACAGAAGAAAAAGACAAAAGAAATGGGTAGAAACCTCACCCATCCATTGGAGAATAGAACCCAAAGGGTCTAGCATTGTCACTAAGATCAGCAATTTTAGCACCAGTATCATCATAAAGCTCAAGAGACATTGAATTTATTGAAGTGCCACATTTTTTCCAAAGCTTATCTTTCATGGCTTCCACTGTCATCTGACCGAAATCCATAAAACTAACTGAATAAAGGAATCATACATGTCATAATTATTGATCTAAACATATAAACTAACAAACCTGAAGTGAAAACCTAACATCAGCATTAAAACTCTTGAGATTAGAATGTGTTACACGGCAGAGGACAGATTCATCCCCTTCAATTTGCAAACGAGCTGCCATCAACCGGGAATAATGTTCCTAGGTGATCGTGTTTCCCCGAAAATCCTTGAATCAAATTTCACAAGGAAGCAAAAAAATTATTCAATACAAAGTTCTAGTATTCTAACATATATTTTTGTGATGGAAAAAAGTAGGATACAATTATGAATACACAAACAAATAACAAGGGGAGTCCCCTCCATGGGTAAACTGCAAACATATAACAATGGGCTTCCATATGCAAGCCCATTTAATAAAATTGTTTACGATGTAGAGAATATGAGGTTTTCAACACACAACCACGGGTAATGTATTACCTTACTTTACCAATAGGTTAAGAAATTTAATTGACAATTATATACTTATCATTAATTAATACTAAACCTAACATACACTAACTAAAATAAGAAATTGCTCTCAAGATTTATTTTCTAAGAGTTGAATTAGAAACAGGGTTTGCTTCATAATTTCAACTTAACTAAATTTGTTTAAAAACACAATTCTCAAATGAGACGATCTCATAGTGAGTCCATCTCTATTGGACCGAACCAATCTACACTTACAGCCTTAAAGTGATCACTTGTATCCAACAATGCTAATTTTTTTGGAGTATGCTACTAGCAAAGAGCAAATCATCACCTAAGTTAAGTAAAACATGCCCTAAGCTAAGTCGAATTAAGCTAAATCAGTGAATGTAACCAGCCCAACTAGTTCTTATGGAGTATATTTCTAGCACAACAAATCATCACTCAGGTTTTGATTTGAATGGAAACTTGATGAGCCGATCCGGCTATGATGTTAGCTGTTTGATGAGAAATTACAGGTTACAAATTATGAATGACAAATACTCCATGTTCTCCAAAACATTGGGGGGGAGGGGGGCTATGATGTTAGCTATTGGAACAGCAGGTTGTGACAACTTTGATTCTGTTGCTATAAAGAATTTTACCTTAAACATCAAATGCTAGAGCTAGATTACTCATATGAATCAGTATAATGGGTGAATTTTTCTTGTCAAGTTTGCTACAAAACATGGGTGCTTAATGTTAGTATTTTTTTTTTTCCTCAACCGTAGGTCACCAGACATCTAATCCTAAATGTTAATGTTTGACTATAAAATGTATTCACTGTTAAATAGTTGTTGATGTTGTTTGAAGCTATCTAAGCTATCTAACTAATTGTACATGGAAATCAATCTGCCTAGAAAAAAACACTTAAACTTGGGTCAAGCACTTCATCAAACACCATGTGTGCAACTTCAAACATCATTTCCCGATGTATAAAATGCATAATTTTCAACTTAAATCATAAAAATAGAAACATTGAATGATAACTAGAGAAAAAAGTGTTCATGTTACCAAAAACCCCAGTGTTACAAATAAGAAGTAACAAAAAAACAAGAATAGGGAATTCGGGAGATATGCTGCCATGAGTTTCGATTAAGGATCAGCAAATAAAGGGAGTTCCTCAATTATGATTGCAATTAGAAATTGAATTACCAAAAAACAAAATCAATAAATAATTACCTTAAGAATAGTTTTACTAATATCCCCGCTGAAGTAATAGCAGAAATACAAAATGCATGGAAGATTGGGGAAGGAGCAATGAAAATGGCGGAGTTACAAGGAAGGAACGAAATGTGCATAAGCAGGTTTAGTGAGAGATAGTCTCGAAAATTTGAAAAAAATAAGACAAAAAATAAAAAAAATGAACCAATTAGAACAACCATCAACTTTATTCCAAAACTAAGCGTGAAAAACCCAAATTTGTGGTTTGGGTCTGTTCACAGTTACTAACTGCGAACAACCCTTTGACTTATTTTGACTTGTTCGCAGTTAGTAACTGCGAACAGATAGTTCCACAAATACGCAGCAGCTTCCTTTCGTTCTCATTTTCCTATTTCTCAAAACCCTAGCTTAATACTACTCGACACTCTCCTTTCAAAGATAAATAAGAGCTACATAATCGAAAGATAACGGTATGATACAGGTGATGCTTCGCCCTAATCACTCTCCCCCCAATGCAATGCAATGCAAAAGAAGCTCCAATACCTACTACGCCTGTCTATGATCCTCCTGTTGCTCGACATTAGACCAAAAACCAATTTGTCATAGCAGGACAATCACAGAAGGTCATCAACAATCAAACATAAACACAAACACGTACACGTCAGTAACTAACATCAAATATAATAAGGCCAACTACTAGATAACATTATATTATACAACAAAATAAGATGATTTCATACGCACAAGCACAAATAGTAACCATTTATCGGCCACTTATACTTCTTAATATCATTATGTTCTTTCCAAACCGAGCCATGTGTTGTTGGGTAGAATGCAGGTCTTCATTCTTCTCTTTTCAAAACATAAACTCTTGCAAAACACGCATAGTATGAACTCAACCAAGGCCTTAACAGAATACGTAACACATGACCTTATAGAGCTTGTCTATCTTAAGGTAAGTATGATCATAGTCTATAAGACCCTTGAGGTAACTTAACTTAGGCACACTTCTCACTAGCATAAACTATTCTATCAATGAGTAAACGTTCTATCAATGTGTAAGCTTTCTATCAAAGAATGAACCTTCTATCATTAAATAACTTTCGATCAAAGAATAAACTTTCTATCAGTGGATCTTTCTCTACTTCCTGGCATAGTGACACGACCAAGGGCGTTATCGGCCATCCGGCGCCCATGGCAAAGTATGAGCTCATGCCCCCTCCAGCTGACCCTCTCGGGTCCTACCTTCGGGAAAAAACTAACACGCTGGGGTACTAAACCAGTGAAGAGGCCATCATATTGGGGTTTGCAAGGCCCACATGGTAACACCTCAGTCAAGGGGCGGTATCGGCCATCCGGCGCCCAATGACCCAAGCATGCTCATACCCCCCTTACGGTGGTCCCGTCGAACCTTACCTAGGGGACTACTAAATCAACCGGACATTATCCAGTTGAGTCACGCCAGCTAATCATAATCTAATACTTTATCAGATGGGAATAACTTCCACTTTCGACTATTAATGAGCGCCCTAGGATAGCAGCACGCTAAAACCCACTGAGCCACTCAACAAAATATGAAATTCACCTATAAAGGAGTCATTCTAACTCCAATTAAGGCATAATCTAATTCTTAAATAAATAAGGGATGGTCCTCGCTTCCTACTAACACTCTCATTCTCTATAACTATTCTAAGCGCAAGGATTTCATAATCGATAGATTTTCGTAGTAAGTGTGTTCACTAGTACCTCATAGTTTTGATACAATGCATATTATCACAATAAACAATAAACAATGATCTCTTGAAGGAAAATTGTATATAAGGGTTAATTACTGCGTGTACGTACTGTAAGCGTCACTGCACGATCAAAAGTCACAAAATCACCAACTAAGGCTCTACTTCCTCTTACGAAATAGGCACCTATATAAGTTATGAGTAGAACTAATAAGTTCCCTTAACTACTTTTCCATACGAAACTAAATGCCCAGGTAACACTATCACCCATTCAACATGAGTTTTCGATTACTCTAGCACACACACAACTTATTCAATACAAGTCAAAAATCATTAACTCAACACAACATAAGTCTTCCCATCAATTTAAGAGAAAAAAGGATTGTGTGAATCATTCCTTTACATCAACCAATTTGAGTTATATTGATCCAGATTACTTTAAGATAACATATCAATTCACACTTAAATCTTGCGATGTTAATGTAGTGCTAATATGACGACAATGACGAATCTTAAGTTCAACACATCGCAATATCATCTATTATATTCTTCAAGGTTAGGAAGAACTATAATCAAGACATCATAACAAGTAACTTTAATAATTCTCAACAAGTTGACACTATGTTCATAGCCTTACTAACATTATGCATTATGACTTCAATGACAAACTAATAAGGGTACTTGTAGTTCGCAACAATCAAACCACAACAATTAGCAACTATTATTCCCAATTTAACAACCAAAATCACTTCCATACTCGGCTACAATCATCACCATTACTAATTATCACAACAACAATCAATCAACTAAGTTTCAAAACAACTTTTAAGGTTATTTAATCAATCATCACACCACCCACAATATTGCATAAAACACACATCATTAGTGATTTCATTTCTAAATCCAAACCCTAGTCATTTCGTGTTCAAAGATAACATATTTAATTAGTACTCATACTAAGATTCAAAGAAACTAATACAAAACCAACACATCACCCATAATTTCAAATCACACTTCAAACCCTAAGTCCTAAACATGTTCAGTTCATCAATCAAATTCTTATCCACAAAAAGATTCAATGAAATTAACACAACCAACGTCAAACTCAATACACTTAATAAAACTCCAATCAAAAGCTAGAAAATAAATTAGAGAAAAGAGGAGATGGCTCACAAAGGGGAACTAGAAATGGGTGAGGGTATAGGTGGTTGTTATGGTGGTGTGGAGCACAAAGGTGGTGGAAGAAGCTTCGTTGGCTGCGGGGGCTGCGTCACAGCGGCTTGCTGCTGTTTGGGGCACGCAAAGAAGCAGTTGCTGCTGCCAGGTGGTGGAGCAAGACCGGTTGCTGCCGCCTGCTACCTGTGGAGGTCGGGGAAGAGTCGGTTTCCGCTTGTAGAGGAGGAGAAGAGGCGCAGCTGTGCTAGTGGCTGCCGGCTGCTCTTGCTCACAGTGAGGGAGGCGGGAGTGAGAGAAAGAGAGAAGAGAAGGAAGGGAGTGACAGGCGTGATTCTTTCAGGTTGTTGCTAGGCCCAACTAAAAACTCACATGTGCTCACACATTTTAAATAAAATAATTATTTTGATTCGAACCTCTTTATTTAGAATTGTAATTGTATTTTTAATATAAATATATGTTAATATATAAATTTATATATGAAAGGAATTTATTAAAACCACTTCAAAATTAATTTAATATAATTATAAAATACCCAAAAGTACAACCGACCACCTTCCCCCTTCCCTTAATTATATATATATATATATATATATATATATATATATATATATATATATATATATATATATATATATATATATATATATATATATATATATACATATATATATATATATATATATATATACATATACATACATATATATATACATATACACATATATATATACATATACACATATATATATATACATACATATATATATTTATATATATATACATATATATATATATATACATATATATATATATATATATATATATATATATATATATATATATATATATATATACATATATTATTCTATTAATTAATTAAGTAATTATTATTGCTAAAACAGAAAAGAACGTCACGCGATATAAAACTCGTTACCGTTAAAATTTAACTTACTTTATTTCTTATAATTATCTATGTAAAATAATATAATTAAATAATACTTATTAATTTTATTTTATTATATTTTCTTTTTAAACCCGATAAATTACGGGGTGTTACAAAGGGGGTTAAAAAGGGCAACAATACTGGGTTGGGTGCTGGAAACGGCAACGAGGGATTTGGTAAGACTGCGGGGAAGACCTGTTATTATTGTAAGGAACTGGGTCACTTTAGGGCAAATTGTCCGGTGAGAAAGGGCAAGTCCTAAGCCGCTGCAGTTGAGGAAAAGCCGAAGGAGAACTATAATTTGGAGGAAGACTTGGCATTAGTGAGTTCTGCTAAGTCTGGGGATCTTTCTGATGATTGGGTTCTAGATTCGGGGTGTTCGTTCCATATGAGTCCGCGTCGAGACTGGTTTGACACATATGAGTCTTGCAATGGGGGTCAAGTTATTGTAGGTAACAATGCACCTTGTAAGATCACGGGTATTGGGTCTATGAGATTGAGGACTAGTGATGTGTGAAAGTTGACATTGACTAGGGTGCGGTATGTCCCTGCTTTGGGGAAGAATCTGATTTCATTAGGTACCTTGGATGATTTAGGGTACAATGGAGTGTTTTCAGATGGGGAGTTGTCCATTTATCGAGGTTCAGAGTTGGTACTTAAGGGTATCAAGAGGAACACCCTCTATGTCTTTGAGGGTGTCACACTGTCTAGTTCTGCGGTTTGCGCATCGGTGTCTCACCAGGAGATGACCAAGATTGGTACATGAGTCTTGGTCATATGGGGGAGAAGGGGATGCAGCTATTGTCTAAGAGGGGTCTACTATCCGGGATCAAGGTTGCCAACCTTGAATTTTGTGAGCATTGTGTGTTTGGGAAGAAACACAGGTCAAAGTTCAGCAAGGGTGCTCACACTACTGATGATGTGCTTGATTATATCCATTCAGATTGCTGGGGTCCATCTAGGGTTGAAGGTATGGGAGGTTTCCGCTATTTTGTATCATTTGTAGATGACAAGTCCCAATACACATGGCTTAGGTTGCTTAAGTCAAAGGATGAGGCCTTCAAAGCTTTTAAGCAATGGAAAGCTTTGGTGGAGAATCGACAGGGTAGGAAGATCAAGAAGCTACCAACAGACAATGGGCTAGAGTTTTGCAAAGAGGAGTTTAATCAGTTCTGTGCAAATGAGGGAATTGGTCGGCATCATACCGTCAGGATGACCCCACAGCAGAACGGTGTTGCAGAGCGGGTTAATCAGACACTGCTTGAGAGAGTTCGATGCATGCTCTCTAATGCAGGGCTGGGGAGAAGGTATTGGAGTGAAGCTGTGATGACAGCTTGTTATATCATCAATAGGGGTCCTCATTCAGGAATTAAATTCAAAATCTCGTTTGAGATCTGGAGTGGTAAGTTGCCTAGTTTCTATAATTTGAAGATTTTTGGCTGTGTTGCTTATTATCATGTTAATGAGGGTAAGCTGGATCCACGAGCCAAGACGGGGTGTTTTGTTGGGTACGGTGATGGTGTGAGGGGGTTTAGGATCTATTCACCTTCGGTAGGTCGGGTCATTCTTAGTAGGGATGTCACTTTTGATGAGAGCACCATGTTTTCCAAGAAGAGCTCGGAGTCTTCGATTTGGGGAAGGAATGGGAAAACTTGCTACAGACAGATGGGGTGCTTGAGGTACATCAGTCATCCATTGCTGATTTACCTCGAGTGCAGTTTATTGATGATGATGCTAAGGTTCCAGTGCCGAGTACTCCTGAACCTGAGGTTGTTCCATCTTCTCCTAACTCTGGGGAGGAGGTGGAGCAATCTAATTAGGGGTCATCTAGTCAATCTGACACTATTCTTGAGAAACCTAGACGAGTTATCAAGAAGCCTGTTAGGTTGATTGAAGAGATGGAAGGAAGAAATTGCTTTGTTGAGAATTTGACAGGTTATGCATTGAGTGTAGCTGATGATGTAAAGTCATATGAACCTGCCACGTATAAACAAGCAATTAGTTGTAGTGAGTCGGCGCAATGGCTTGCTGCAATGGGTGAAGAGATGCAGTCTCTTTATAAGAACAGAGTGTGGGAACTTGTAAAGGTACCAGAGGGGAAGAAGCTTGTAGGGTGCAAGTGGATTTTTATGAAGAAAAAAGGTCATCTGAATCTAAGAAAGTTCATTTTAAGGCTAGACTAGTTGCAAAAGGGTTCAGTTAGGTAGAAGGGGTTGACTTTGTGGAGATATTCTCACTGGTGGTTCGACATACTTCTATTCGTGTGCTATTGTCAATTGTAGCACATTATGACCTTGAGCTGGAGCAGCTGGATGTTAAGACAACTTTCCTCCATGGTGATTTGGAGGAGGAGATTTTGATGAAGCAGTATGAGGGATTCGAGATTCCAGGAAAAGAGCACTATGCATGTAGATTGCTAAAGTCATTGTATGGACTTAAGCAATCCCCTCGGCAGTGGTACAAGAGGTTTGATTCTTTTATGGTTTCGCATGGTTTTGATAGGAACTCGTATGATTGTTGTGTGTATCATAGTAAGTTGGATGACGGTTCCATGATTTATCTGTTGTTATATGTTGATGACATGCTTGTTGCCACAAAGAATAAATCTGATGTTGCTAGACATAAAGAGTTGCTTAGCGTGGAATTTGACATGAAAGATTTGGGTCCAGCTAAGAAGATTTTGGGTATGGAGATCTATAGGGATCGGGCTAGGGGTAAGCTTTTCTTGACTCGGAAAAGTTACGTCGAAAAGATTTTATCTTGTTTTGGGATAGAGAAATCGAAGCCTATAGGTACACCAACATCTGTGAGCTGCAAATTATCTTTGTCCATGTCACCTCAAACTGAGGAGGAGTTGGCGTATATGTCTAGAGTCCCTTATGCCAACGTTGTTGGCTGTTTGATGTATGCCACGGTCTGTACTAGATCGGATATGGCGCACGCTGTTAGTGTTATGAGTAGGTTTATGGCTTGACCTGAGAGAGAGCACTGGCAGGGGGTGAAAAGGATTTTTCGTTATTTGAGAGGGACATCTGATATTGGTCTTGTGTATGGGAATGGTGAGGAGTTTTTGGTAACTGGGTATAGTGATTCTGACTATGCACCTGATGTGGATACTAGGAGGTCGGTGACCGGGTATGTGTTTACTTTGGGTGGCTCTGTGGTTAGTTGGAAATCTACATTGTAGTCTTCGGTCACATTGTCTACTACTGAAGCTGAGTCCATGGCTTTAACTTCTGCAGCTACAGAGTCTATATGGCTCAAAGGCCTTGTAGGTGAACTCGATATTGCACAGGATTTTGCTACGGTGTATTGTGATAGTCTAAGTGTCATTTTCTTAGCTAGACCAAGTACACCATGATCGAACCAAGCACATTGATGTCAAGTATCATTTCTTGCATATTGACAAGAGGGTAAAGGTAAAGAAGATCAGGACCGCTGACAATTCAACTGATTTCTTGACGAAGTCTGTTCCAGTTAGTAAGTTTAAACATTGCTTAGACTTGCTAAATATTGATTACTATGTGATGTAATAGGCCCTTAGGGGCAGAGTTGGGGAGCTTCTGTTGTAGGCATGTTGGCCTTAAGGTGGAGCTTGCCCGGGGCTTGTGATCCAGGTGGAGCATTATGAGTTGTTATACTTGGTGACAAGTATGTGATAGGTCTTGGTTGGAGACTTGTCGGGATGAGTTTTGGTTGAAGACTTATCGAGATTTACGGCTTATGCATGAGCTTTGCATCGGGGTTTTGGCTTGAGATATGGTCACTATGTGTTGATGAGATCGTTTGCTGAATACGAGTTTTCGTCAAGGTGGAGATTGTTGTTAATGGTGACTCAAATTAGCAAGCACCATTGAAGAAGATGAATATGGGTCAAAAAGGTAGTCTGCGGGGCGCGGAGGGGCTGCTGTCCAACTCCGCGAGGCGCGGAGTGCGTTCTGTCTTCATTTCGCAGCTCGCGTAGTTGTACACAGCTCGCAAAATGGCGGTTTCTTTTCACGTGAAGTGTCTTTTGGGACGGTTACTTTATGTTTATTATGTAATAACTTCCTTTTGTTGGACATTAGTATATAAACTCCCATTTTAGGATTAATACATGATGATTCACAAATTGAGAGAGATCACAAGAGGCCAATAATTTGTGAGTGTGATTGTAATTAATCTTGTAAATTCTTTGCAATCATAGTGAAATTATTTGATCTCCGGTGGACGTAGCTATCACATTAATATTGAACCACGTTAAATCTCTTGTGTCATTTTCTTGTTGTTTGCATTGAATTTCTTATTGTTTCATTATTGTTCATCAACCTTGCTTCCGCTGTCGCACAACAAGTGTAATGGGTGAATTTTTCCTGTCAAGTTTGCTACATAACATGGGTGCTTAATGTTAGTATTTTTTTTCCTCGACCGTAGGTCACCAGACATCTAATCCTAAATGTCAATGTTTGACTGTAAAATGTATTCACTGTGAGATAGTTGTTAATGCTGTTTGAAGCTATCTAACTAATTGTACATGGAAATCAATCTACCCAGAAAAAACACTTAAACTTGGGTCAAGCACTTCATCAAACACCATGTGTGCAACTTCAAACATCATTTCCTGATGTGTAAAATGTATAATTTTCAACTTAAATCATACAATAGAAACATTGAACGACAACTAGAGAAAAAAGTTTTCATGTTACTGAAAACCCCAGAGTTACAAATAAGAAGTGATAAAAAAATAAGAATAGGGAATTCGGGAGATATGCTGCCATGAGTTTCGATTAAGGATCAGCAAATAAATGGAGTTCCTCAATTACGATTGCAATTAGAAAATTGAATTACAAAAAAAAAAATCAATAAATAATTACCTTGAGAATAGTTTTACTAATACCCCTGCTGAAGTAATAGCGGAAATACAAAATGCATGGAAGATTGGGGAAGGAGCAATGAAAATGGCGGAGTTACAGGGAAGGAACGAATGTGCATAAGCAGGTTTAGTGAGAGATAGTCTCCAGATAGTCGAGAGACTTCAGAAGCGGCCCAGGTCATTTTTTAAAAATTGAAAAATTGGAGACATTAATGTTTAGGTAGTGATGACAGACGGGTATAATTTTTCGGCTTTTACACGACATCCGCGCTAGTTGAGGTGGGTGTGGATATAATTGATTTGGGTATAAAAGTCTCAATTCGCCATGGATAATGAGTAAAGTATATGTAGGAGATCTTGTCCTTTCCATATGTACCGCACCACCTCATATCCACCTTCACCGCTCTATAACCACTATTTCATCTTTACGTTACCTATGAAAATCAACAATTTGTGTCATGTTGGGAGCCTTAATAATAAACTATATAGTATATGTCAAATGTTAAAAGTACAAAATTGTTAGAAAAATATCATAATTTTTTAAATTACATAGCGAATTAAATGAATTCATGAATTTTTACTCCGCCCCTGGTCATTTGCTTGTTGTTTGTGTAGGCTGTTTGTTTTAGGTCATCTTTATTTGTTGTTTTGAGGGCTTGTTTGTTGGCTGCTCTTTGTAGCTTGGTTGTGGTGCCATCATCCGTGTGTTTAGGGCACCTAGTTTGCGACTCGTTGACCCTGTGCTTTGTTTTTATTTTTGGAAATAAAAATCTATTTTTTTCAATAAATAATAACATTTTAAAATAATAAAAATATAAAATATTATTATAAAGAAAATGTCAAAAAATAAACAAATGTCAAAATAAAACAAACTGGTTTTCAATCTAAAAAGTTTACATATACGTGATCTAAAAAAGTTTATAAATCTACAAAAAATCTATATTCACAAATCACAAAGTTATAGATTAAATCCATACCCAACATGAGTACCACCTCCATATTTTTACTAGTCATTCTAAAATATATCTTCATTATCAATTTTAGTTTGATTTATATAACTGTTGGGATATCTTACATTGAAATGTGTTATTGATGCTATGAAATTCCCCCTCATAGGGCCGTTTTAGAGGCTATGACGACTATACTTAGTGGTGCCTAGGAAAGAAGCTTCGATATGTCCAGTCTGGTATATCTCATAGTCCCAATATGAATACAGTTGGGTTTGTGTTCTCCTGCTCCAAATTTGTAAATAGGTACTTGTCTCATACTCCTACTCCTACTCCTACTCCTACTCCTTGGGTAATTGGAGCCGTTGATGTTAATTGTTGCTAGCCGTGAATAAGCTTTTGGCATGTTGGCATGAAATGGCGTCTTACTTCATTTTAATTTTCATTTTGTGTAAGAGAAGAAGGTTTCTCACATGGTTGGGCCACAATAGAGCAAGGAAGAGCTTTGACGTTTATATGACGCATATTGTAAGTACGGGGAAGATTGGAAAAAGATTTGTGCACCTTTTTTTTATTCTTTCTTTTTAAACAAGTATTTATACTTCCTCCGTTTTATTATGCTTGCTACATTTGACTTTTACACAATTAAACTGTTATTTTGATTATTTTTATATTGAACTATGCACATTTAAAAGTTATAAAAAATTAATATGATCAAAGTATACAATTAAACGATTTGAATAAGATTCCGTTTGACTATTCTTTTTTACACTACACATTAATCACAATATATAAATAATCTAGAACGATAAATAGGGACAATAACCGTAATATAATAAGTATTTCAGAACGGAGAAAATATAAATTAGAAAGTATTTTTGGAAGTTGGAACTAAATGCTTTTACTATTTGTACATGTTGTGATATCATGAGATCTTGAATTTTTACCCCATGATGCTTTCCTTGGTGAATAGGTGACTTCTGTTGTACGTAACCAGTTTACAAAAATGGTGGAGGCCCTTTATACTATGAATAGGGTAAGGATGGTTTTGGTTGTAAACTTTGGTTTTTTTTAGGATTCTCCTTTCAAGCCCTCCCCACTCTTTCTTCGATTTGTCATGGTTGGTATTAGTTTTTTTGCAACTAACAATTATTTCATTATGAACTCTAAGCTTCCATGAAATTGGCATGACATTAGACAACTCTTTTAGGTACCAAAATTTTTCATACTGTTAAATCAGATGTATCATTAGATTTCTTTTTTAGGGTAAAGAGCGCTAAACAGATCTTCATAAGATGAAAATTATATTTTTCGTGTTATGCTTATATTCTCATCAGAGGGCTTTCCATTGATTTAGTGTTGATTTTTGTACACTTTTTAAGGTTGCTTAAAACATCACCCAATTATAACTGATTTTTTGTGTAGTGTGATGCACATGCTCACTTTTTGCAGTAAACAATTTTTTCCTGCAAGATGCTTTTGCTCCGAAGTCCAAACAATCTATGCAAGTGAGCTTTGTTAATCTGTCATATTTCAATATGCACATTATTATATTTTGTGTGCTATTATTGTGTTAGTTTTGTTCATTATATATTTTCATATGATTATTTCGCTCTGGTCTTTCCATAAGAAAATTAAAGTTTGATCAACATTATTCGTACACTCTCTACGTTCCAAATTAGTTACTATTTGCTACATTTCCTCTATGCATTATCTCAAATCAGTTGCCAATATATCAATGAAATTCCAAAACGTTGTTTGATCTGATAGTCTTTGCTCCTTGAATTGATTTTTGATTTCTGCAACGTTTTTAAAACTCACTTCTTTTCCTATTGTTTCAGGGAACTGTGTGTCTACCTTTCTGTTAGAATTAATATGCGGAAGTTGTAGTGGATTATTGATTTTGATTAATAAATATCGAAGATGCTAGTAAGAAAAATAAAGAGGAGAGTTGATGGCTTTTGTGAAAAAGGGTTTTTTGTATTATGTGGCTTGGCTTACAAATGAGAGCATGCAACACATATATATAGTGCTTCTATGTTGGTGCTTTCACCATCATTATGTTTCTAGTCTTTTCTACAACTTGTAGATAGTTCTAGATTATTAGCTTTAGAGTGTTAGTCTAGATAGTTCTAGGATATCATAGAATTTTTTTTACTTACTTCTTGATACATTACTCCCTAGATTTTTCTAGATTACATTATTTAACACTCCCCCTTAATCTGAAAAATCTTGGACTCCTAGCTGTCTTCTGAATTTGATGAACTTTTCTGTTGGAAGTGCCTTGGTAAATATGTCTGCGAGTTGCTCCTCTGTCTTGCAGAATTTTAGCTTGATCTCTTGTTTCTCGACCAATTCACGAATGAAGTGGTGTCGTATCTCAATATGCTTTGTGCGACTATGGAAGACTGGATTCTTTGTCATGGCTATTGCTGACATATTGTCACAATAAATGGTAGTTGCATCTTCTGTCTTTTGTTGTAGATCTTTTAGGATTCTTCTTAGCCAAACTGCTTCACATGCCGCGCTTGTCGCTGATACGTATTCTGCTTCTAATGATGATAGTGCTACCGTAGCTTGTTTCTTTGATGACCATGAGATAGACTTGGACCCTAGCTGGAACACGTATCCACTCGTACTTCTTCGATCGTCGATGCTTCCTGCCCAGTCACTATCCGTGTAGCCTATGAGCTTGTAGTCTGCTTCGGACTCGTACATTATCCCATAGCTTTTTGTTCCTTTGATATACCTGAGTATCCTCTTGGCTGCTGCTAAGTGAGCTTTGCTTGGCTCACTCATAAACCTTGAGATGATGCTGACTGCATGAACGATGTCTGGTCTTGTATTTGTAAGATATATGAGAGATCCGACTAAACTTCGGTAGATTGATGCATCCACCTTTTCTTTTCCATCATTCTTTGAGAGCTTCTCATTTGTAGCCATTGGTGTAGCCATTGCTTACAATCGCTCATGTTGAATTTTTTGAGCATATCCTCGACATATTTTTCTTGTGAGAGAAATATTTTACCTAGACTTTGCTTGACTTGCATGCCAAGGAAGTACTTCATAGCTCCGAGGTCTGTCATTTCATATTCTGACATCATTGTCTTTTTGAAGTCTTCTATCATCCTCAGATCGGTGCCTGTGTAGATTAGATCATCTACGTATAGGCATAAGATGAGAAACTTTGGCCCTTGGGTCTTGATATAGAGTGATGGCTCATTTGGGCTTTTTACAAAGCCATTTTGGAGAAGATATCCATCGATTTTGCTGTTCCAGGCCCGAGGGGCTTGCTTGAGCCCATAGAGGGCTTTTCGAAGGCGATACACCTTATCTTCTTTTCCTTTGATTATATATCCTTGAGGTTGTTCGACATATACCTCTTCTTCTAGCTCCCCATTGAGAAATGCTGATTTGACATCTAATTGATAAACTTGCAATTTAAATTGAGCTGCTAGAGCTAGGACTGACCTGATTGTCTCCATACGGACAACTGGAGCATATGTCTCGTTGAAGTCAATTCCAGGCTGCTGTGAGTATCCTTTTGCAACTAGACGAGCTTTGTACTTTTGAATGGAGCCATCTTCATTGTGCTTGATCTTGTAAACCCATCTGAGACCAATCACGTCCTTGTCTTGAGGTTTGTCAACAAGCTCCCATGTGTCGTTCTTTTCTGTCATCTTAATCTCCTCGTTCATGGCTTCGATCCATCTTTCTTCTTGAGCTGCTTCTTCAAAGTTTTGTGGTTCTCCTATAAAGAGTGCCATGATGGTGTGATTGCATTGATAATCTTCCAAGTAGCTTGGTGGACATCGATCTCGTTGTGATCTTCGAACTTGTTGAGCTGGGCTTGAGTGACTTGGCTCCAACCTTGAGCTTTGTGATGTAGATGGACTTTTTGGGCTCCTTGATGGTGTTCCTGGATTGGTTGATGGTGATGGACTTGCAGATGATTGAGTTGGTGACTGAATTGGATCTTCTCCTTCATCTGGGCTTGGTGGTGGAATGACTTCTACTGGAACTTCAACATCGTTCTCGTTCCATTGCCATTGCGCCTTTTCATCGAATATGACATCTCTGGAGATGATCAACTCCTTGGATTCGGGCTGATAGAGACGATATCCTTTAGACTCGTCACTGTATCCAATGAAGATACATTTTTCTCCTTTTCCGTGTAGCTTATCCCGATTCTCCTTCGGGACGTAGGCATATGCAATGCACCCGAAAACTTTGAGGTGCTCAACCCTTGGCTTTCTTTTGTGCCAAGCTTCATACGGCGTCATGCTTCTTACCGCTTTTGTGGGAGACCTGTTAAGTATGTAAATAGCTGTGTGGACAGCTTCTGCCCAAAAATGTTTAGGCAGATTTTTTTCCTTGCATCATACTCCGAGCCATTTCAGCAATTGTCCTGTTTCTCCTTTCTGCAACACCATTTTGTTGTGGTGTGCGTCTGATTGTGAGCTCCTTTTTGATGCCGTGTTGTTTACAAAATTTGTTGAATTCATTGCTTGTGAATTCTCCCCCACGATCGATTCTTAGAACCTTTATTGAATGCCCACTTTGTTTTTCTGTTAGGGCTTTAAATTGCATGAAGTGGGATAATGCTTCTGATTTTTTCTCCAAGAAATACACCCACATCATGCGTGAAAAATCATCCACAATCAACAGAAAGTATCTTTTTCCGCCAAGAGACGGATTCCTGGTAGGACCCCATATATCAGCATGGACAAGCTCTAATGGAGCTCTAGCCCTCCATGATGAGGTTGGGAATGGTGATCTATGCATTTTGCCATAGATATAACCCTCACAAATTTTCTTTTCATTAGTGATTGGTGTAGCCCAATCACCATTTCTCTATTTTTTAACAGTTCTAAACTGTCAAAATTTAAATGTCCGAATCTCAAATGCCACAATTCGGATTCATTCACCATTGTACTTAGGGCAGTATTAAACTCCAATTGCATTTTAAATGGAAAAATTTTATTTGGAGCCATTTTAGTGGTAGTGATTAATTGCCCCTTTTTCTTATCATATATGTGGCATTGATTATTATCAAATTTTACCATATAACCTTTTTGGACTAACTGACCCACACTTAACAAATTTTGTGCTAGCCCAGGGACATAAAAGACATCGGGGATGAATTTAGAGGAGCCGTTTTTTGTTTTAACAACAATTGTTCCTTTTCCGGCAACTACTTGGTTACTCCCATCACCAAGTGTTATTTGTGATTTTATATTTTCATCAAGATTAGCAAATGAATTTTTTTTTCCGGTCATGTGGTTGGAGCAACCACTATCGATGTACCATGTGTCAGTTTGCTCTTCTTGAGCATTCAGACATGTGTAAAATAATTGATCATTATTTTCTGTGAAATTAGCCTCTTCCTTTTGCCGGAAATAACAATCTTTTTCAAAATGAGAGTGTCGAGTACATCTTTTGCATTTGTACCGACAATCTCTTGTATTATGATTGTTTTTCTTGCATAATATGCAATAAGAGTTGTTATCTCGGCTCCCTTGATTTTTATGATTTCCTCTCCCCCTACCACGGTTGTTAAAATTTCCCTTTTTTGGTTGAAAATTATTACCGTGGCCATTTATATTTTTTCCATTATTAGAAAATTTTAATTTAGCCTGAAAAGCTTGTTCAATTGGTTGCTCTTCAAATTTACGCATTCTTTCTTCATGTGCTAATAAAGAGCCCATTAATTCAGTCATGGTGAGTGAACTTAAATCTTTATTAGATTCTTCTATAGCAGCCACAATATGATCAAATTTTTTGGTTAAAGTTCTTAATATTTTTCGAATTATTTTAACATCTTCAATGGTGTCTCCATTGGATCGAATTTGGTTAACAATATTTGAGACTCGGTCGGTATATGATTGAATTGACTCATTATCGGTCATTTGCATACTATCAAATTGACCCCATAAAGATTGTAGTTTGAAGAGTATTACCTTTTCCGAGCCTCGATATTTTGTCTCCAAAGTGCTCCATGTCTCCTTTGCAGTTGTGGCGGTCATGATTGTTGGTAGGATCGTCTCATCTACTCCACGATATATTATAGAGAAGGCATAATGATCCCTTCTTTTGTTTTGCTTGTATTGACACTTTTTAGTGTCATCCCAAGAAGCCTCTTCATTGGCATCTTTGGGTTGTTTATAACCATCTTGAATAATTTCCCATATATCTTGGGTAATGAAAATTGATTTCATTTGCATGCTCCATTGATCAAATTTCTCCCCTTTAAATATAGGTACCCAATCAACTTGGGGATTAAATATGTTTGTGTTTGTGTTTGAATTGGGGTTAGGGGAGGCCATTTATATATATGTGGAGTTGGTATTGATATGAAATTTGGATGATATATGATTGAAAAAAAAAAGGCTTTGGATTAGTGGCTCTTGATACCAAATGTTAGAATTAATATGCGGAAGTTGTAGTGGATTATTGATTTTGATTAATAAATATTGAAGATGCTAGTAAGAAAAATAAAGAGGAGAGTTGATGGCTTTTGTGAAAAAGGGTTTTTTGTATTATGTGGCTTGGCTTACAAATGAGAGCATGCAACACATATATATAGTGCTTCTATGTTGGTGCTTTCACCATCATTATGTTTCTAGTCTTTTCTACAACTTGTAGATAGTTCTAGATTATTAGCTTTAGAGTGTTAGTCTAGATAGTTCTAGGATATCATAGAATTTTTTTTATTTACTTCTTGATACATTACTCCCTAGATTTTTCTAGATTACATTATTTAACACTTTCCTCATTTGAGCAATCCACCTTTGAGAAGATGTTCGTGTATGCTCAAGTTGTCTAGAGGCAAGATTCTTTGGGTGTTTGGCATTGGCTTTTTAGTGATGAAAGCAGTCCCTAAGAGTTCAAGGTCTACAATTAAAGTTTCTGCTAGAAATTATGGTCAAGTTGTGGTTACGGTATATTTTTATTCGGGCATCGCCAAGCGGATGCCATTAGTACGACAACAAGTAGTTGCAGATTTGGTATTTGATACCCAAGGTCGTTATTGTAATGTTTATAATATACTAAAAAGTCAAGAATTTTGTGCACAAGGTTTCCCGGCCCATGACTTTTTTTTGATTGTGTTAGCCAATTGGGACTTTTTGTTTTAGCCAAAAAGGATTTTTGTATTCAAGAATTTAGAATCATATAGTTGATTGAAAAATTGATTTCTTGTCGGCCGTTTATAGTAATAGTTCAATGATGATATATAACGATTTTGTTCCATAAAATAACTTAGAGCTTCATCAGTGACTTATAATAAATAAAGTCAATGATGATATATCTCCAATCGATTTTGGATTTAAATCCGATAATAGTTTTGAGAGCATTCGTCCATCTTCTACTTTCACTTCAAAGGACTACAACGGTATTGCTTAAAGGTATATTTCAATACTTGAACAAGCAATTGATTTATTATAATTTTATAGCATTTACATTTACACTTGAATTGGTTGGTTTCTCAAACAATGTAGTTACGCTTTGGTTTATCATATAAATTTTTTTATACTTTTTCATGTCTAATTATACATCTTCAGCCTTTAAAATCCTTCAAAATCACATATTAACATTATAATATTTTAATTTGAATTATCATTAATAGAATTCAATAAAAAGTCTTTTCCACACAAAGACAGCACGCGGGTTGATTTTTGTCGGTAGGGTAGACAAACACTTGAGTGCAAAAGTGCTCTTTTTCCTATTTTCATTCCTTCACTTAGAATCCACTACACATGAAATCAACCGGTGGGGCTTGGAATATGTTGTATTTTTCTGTTTATTTAAGATTCTATTAATACTGATGTATTGTGAGACAAATATCTCAGTTTTTGTAGTAATTTCAGTGGAATTAAGTATGATAAAAAATATATGTACTTACTCCTGCTCTTAAATTAATTTTATTTTAATTTTTATTTTAGTTAAAAGTCTAATTTCTCCATAGGGAAATTACCTCGCTAATTTACACTTTTTATTTGTCTGTTTTCAATTTAATTGTTATATTACTTTATTTGTACTTGTAAGCAAGCGCTTTATAACTTAAATAGCTAACACCTTTTTACATCATATAATGCAAATTTAAAGAAACAAACATATTATTATTAAAATGGATATGATATTAACAATGAAAAATGTTAAACTAAGTAAATCAAACAGTCTGATAAAAGTGTGAATAAGAATAAAAAAAGATTGTCGCACATAACTAAAAAATAGAAATAAAACAAATTTAGTAAGAAGGAATTATAAGAAAATAAAGGGTGACAAATTTGGTAGGACAAAGGAGTACATATTAGTACTTTTTTTAAGTCTTACATATCATACTATAAGAGCTTTGTAAAATGGATTAATATTCCACTTCATGTTATAATAAATGATTACGTGATACTTTTTTTTTCGATAGATTATAAATTCTGCTAAAAATTAGGAGTCACATTTTTTTTAAAAGGTCTTATCATTAGAAATATTTTAATGCATTAATTTTTTACCAAAAAAAAAAATCTAAGGACAACACCTTAATTTACAATTTCATCATCAAAAGCATATATAAAAAGACATGCAGATTTAATAAAACATCTCTATAGAAAGCGTTAGAATATAATATATTATAGAATTTTAACATCATCTTGATCTTTTGACTGAGTTGATTTACTGACGCTACATAAACACGAGTTTACTGATGCGAGCCATATACACAATACACATCGATCAGAAAACAATGGCCCTGCAAATCCACAACATAGTCTCATCAGCACTCATCTTGATAATCACCCTTTCATTGAATACCATAACACAAGCTCATTTTTCTGAAGAATCTGTAGTAAAATCACCCCCAAAACTAACCAAACTCCATTTTTACTTCCATGACATACCAAATGGAAAGCATCCAACAGCAATCATCATAGCAAGGCCAGAAAACCAAACCACAATTGGGTTTGGTACCCTTGTTATGGCTGATGACCCTTTAACTGAAGGTCCTGAAATCAGCTCCAAACTGGTTGGTAGAGCTCAGGGGATGTATGGTGAATCTTCTCACACTGAATCAAGCTTGATAATGACCATCACATTTACGTTCACAGACAACATATATAATGGGAGTAGTATTAGTATCTTGGGCCGATATCGGGTTTCTGAGAAGCAGAGGGAGATGCCAATTGTAGGTGGGAGTGGTGTTTTCCGTCTAGCTCGAGGATATGCTTTGGCTAAGACATACAAGTATGACCTTAAAACTGGGGTGGCTGTTTCTGAGTACAATGTGTTTGTTTTGCATCATATTCATGATACTTCTTTAATGCATTGAGTTATATGGTGTTTGCTTAATGTCTATTAGCTTCTACTATATACAACTTCATGTTGCCATGCTTACCTTGTAGGCTTGTACCTTTATTTTGTTATGTGGAAGATCAAATGCTTCTTATGCTTCTGGTGAATTTAATTCATAACAACTTGTGTATGAAATTAATGGAAAAAGGAAAACATTTATTTTTCTAAAATATATATTTATCATGAAAAATAGCTCAACACAAATTAAAAGTAAAAGAAGAACAACACCATTAGGTGAAAGATGAACCATTATTTAATTAAGATATATCCGATCCCCACCCATAGCATTTATGGATTGGGAACCAACACAACACACATTCAAAAATGGTTAAAAAAAAAAAAAAAAAAAAAAAAAAAAATATCGAAACCTAAGGAAATTAAAATCGGACAAACCCCCTGAGCCAAAGGTGTGAACAAGCTTCACTTTTTTATATGAATGCTAAAAATACAACTTGAAAGTCAAAACAACAAAAACAACATTTAACAAAAGCTTATCAACAATTCAATGGCGGACCTAATATTTGAAATATGGAATTGCGAGCTTAATAAAAGCATTTTCATTCTCATTAACAAGTAAAGCATACTTGATTTTCATTAACAAGTAAAGCATAACTTAAAATACTATAACATAAGTAAACTCAATTGTTCTGTTATAATAACAAACTGAGCATTTCTTGATCACCTAGTCTCAAGTGCAAAAGAGTCCTTCAATCTTAATTTTTACCTTTAAATAAGTTGATTACGACGAGGTTTCATATTTTTAAATTGTCACAAAAATATATATGGTGTAGGTGTTGGTTCTTTAAATGCTGTGGGAATTGGGGTAGAAGTTGAAATAGGTTTTTGATATGAATTTAGTGTTTGAGAAGGAGTTCCCGTATATTCTTCACGCTCTCTCTATGTAACAATTTTATAATAGTTGAATCTTTTAATAACTTCATCCTAAAATCATTATAACAAAATTATAAAATAAACTTGATACTATATAAGTTAATTAAAGTTGTAATTAAATGGTGCTTTTTAATTTTATTCATGAATAACAATCAATGAAATCATACACAAATACAAATACAAATTCTAATTCTAAATTGAAATTATCATAATTTAAAGTAAATATAATTGAAATTATCATAATCTAAAGTAAATATAATTGAAATTATCATAATTTTAAGCAAATTAAAATTCTAATTCATAAAGAATTAAAACAAATAATACCAAATCATACACAAATGAAATTGATTTTATCATAATTTAAAGCAAATTAAAGTATACCCAAATCCAACATACTTATATTCACAATACAAAACTTAATTAATTTCTAAATTCTAACTCAATTTCAATAATTTTACCTAATATAATTATGGGCTGTGGGTTGTTGGAATTCGAAAATAATGTTGGCTAGTGCAGACGTGAAAAGGCGGCTCATTAGGCTGCAGACTATCGACAAGCGGCAACAGCAGAATCGAAATGATAGAAGGAAACTGTATAGTCACTAATTTCCTCCTTTAATAAGTATTAAATGTAATTGCTCTCATAAAGTATTAATATGATTAAAATTTCAAATCATCAAATGTGAGTTTGGTAGCCTAGTGGTATTGAAGTGGGATTAATTATCCATATTTGGCAATAGGTTATGAGTTTGAGACCTAGGTACTACTTTCTTAAAATTTTTTTAATGGGGTTGCATATGCAATCCCGCCACCTAAATTGGGTCTGCTACTTATAAGTATTCGATAACTAACGTTTATTAACTCTACTAGACTTTTGAATAGTGAAATTCATTTTGATTTTTATTAAATCATTGATCCGATGAAGAATTAAATGCAGTAGACGATAGACTTCCTCTTATCGTCACCTCCTCTAGTTAATCCATTCATCCCTCCTCCGGACGACATTGGACATGTTGAAGTAAATGGTGACTTGAGTGCACCAAATTAAGTCTATGTATTGATGTTTGCGTAGAGATGTGAACTCCTATGGATGTCTTGATGTGTGTGTTGATAAGTGTGTTTAAGTTGGTGATTATTGTATGAAGTTATGGGTGTATTGATGAAGTCTTACATATGGGTTATAATAGAGTATGTTAATGAAATGATAAATTTACTTTAATGAGGAGTTTTGAGGACCCAAGTTCAGATTCCGTTCCATGCGCCTTGAACAAGGCACTCAATGTATAAGTCTTACCTTGAACGAGCGTGGAGTTGAGTAGCAAACCGAAGCTTCAGCTGTAGCATGCCCGAACAAGCACTCAATGACTCGAATAAGTAGTTCAGAAGTCCGCAACCAATAGCCTAATTTGTGCATCTACTCGAATGAGCAGGATATGGCTCGAACGAGCAGTCCATGGAAGCAGCATAGGATCCTGTTTTGGTCGTTGCATAGTTTTATTCACTTGGGGTTGTTTTATTCTTATTAATTCTTAGACTTAAGTATGCATTATCATTAATGTAATTAGCTCTATATATAGAGAGCTTATGAGCTCATTTGTAATTATCAAACAGAAACGCTTAGCATAAACACATAGTCTTAATTTCTTTTACTCTCAATTGTAATCCATCATTGTAAGAGTTGCTAAAACTCCGTTGTTATAGCATAAAGAAAGATATTACACACCTTCGATGACGTAACCTACATTCGGTGAACCTCGTAAATACTTGTGTTATTGTTTGCATTTTTATTTCCTTCAAATATTGTTATGTTCATTAAAATTAATATTAGAGTTTGAGTATTGGATTTAAACTCTAATTTAGCTCTTATTTCGGGAAAAATCATCAACCTCCTCAAGAGCCTCTGCTGCTTCTCCTCCGTAGACATAATTATTTTCTAAGTTTTTACACATTTATTTTGTCTCATGGTTTTAAAGTAATTTTTTTTACTTTTAGTAGCATGGTTATTCAAATCATATAATATACTATTTTACGGTTTTGCGATCTAAAAATAGATAAGCGATCTAGATTTTAAATAGTATATATAGTGATGGGATCGTATGCCTACCAAGATCAAAAATATTAGTAACATGATTCACATCGAATATCAATCAACCAATCATCAACAATCTTAAACCCTAACCCAACACATGAAGAACAAGACCAATCTTAGGGTTTCACCAAACCAAACCCCTAAGAGAACTACTCACACATTGTGATAATAACTAGGGCAAATGAAATGAGCAAAGACATTATTGAAAGCATTAAGGAACTTGAATGAAAATGAGTAAGAGAACGATAATGAAAGCAGTAAATGATAACAATAGTAATATTGAAGAACAAGGGAAACAATAAATGTAAACCAAGCAATAACTACTCTACCAAGTGCGATGAAAGCAAGAAACATTAAGTGAAGATATTGAAAGACATAAAATCAATAAAGAGGAATAAAACTTACATAAACCAAATGCTTGAATGAAAGAACAATTTGAATCCAAAATACAATGCTTGAATGTAATGGAAAGCAATAGAGAAAGCTTAAAATCTACACTAGAGCATAAATGAAAGGAAAGCAATAAAGAGGTTTGGTGTTCTAAGTTGAGGCAAGAGCTCTCAAAGTAGGCATAGGGTTTTACATAGAAATTAGGGGTTTAAATAGGTTAAGAACAAAGTTCCTTCAAAGCCCTAAAATATCCTTAGGTTTTAACTTGCGAAGAAAATTGAATACGCGCAGCAGGAGCTCCATTCACTCGAATGGTATAGGCTATTTGCCCGAAAGTATAAGCATTCACCCGAATGAGCTTGATTCGGGGTAAATAGTAAGTGTGAGCATCAATCTTGGTGCTCAATGATTCATTCACCCGAATCATTAAAGCATTCGCCCAAGTTGTCCCCATTTGACTGAACGGGGCACCATTCGCCATTTCCAAAAACTTTCCAAGCCAAGCAACCAAGTAAATCCCTCCCATTCGCTCGAATTGGGGCTCATCGCTTGAGCAGCGCATCATTTGACTGAATGAGAGCTACGTTCGATCGAATGCCTTCAATCATTTGCAAAATGTGTCTGTGGAGTATCAGAAGGCCTTTGAACTTTGCGAGGCCCTTGGGGTGACTTGTAATGCGTGCCAAATTTCTGATATGCGTCTCTCATCCTCGGTAATAGTTTCTAAGCCTCGAACTCACGCTATTTGACCTCGAAATCTCCCAAAACACCTAAAATGACCTTAAAGTACCTCGGAGACAAGAATAAGGTAAGACAATATGTAATGTGTATAAAATCAATGTAAAATCACGAGACTTGACACTATAATGGGGTTGGAAATGTGCTCTAAAACGAGCACATCATGTACACATAACCATATTTCACATATATTAATTTACAATTTCAAACAAAAAAAGTGAAGATAAAGTCACACTTTCAAAAGATCCTTGTTAAAGTGATCACTTATCACCTTAAGCGATCGCTTATATTCTTAAATTGTTCATTTACCATCTTAAGGTGATGAGTTAGAGTATTTTTAATTTTCACATATAAGGGCTCACTTCAATGATTTCTAAGTAAATAATGCTTAAAACCTTAAAGTGATCATATATACTGTCTTACACACATCACAAATTTCTTAAAATTAAATAGTTAAAAGGTTAAAAGTGGTTACTTATAATCTTACATTTGTAATGTTAAAGTGAATACTAACCTTAAATTGATAACATAACACCTTAAAGTGATCAATTATTATAATCTTAAAGTGATCACTCTGAAGTTAGTGATTACTTTAACTTCAGAATCATCACTTTAAGAATTTTACAAGAAGAATGAGCACTCAAAAATTATGCTAGACCCTTTGCCTTACATTATTAAAAAATCAATATAAAGACAAACCATTCAAAGAGATTATATTGAGCCTTAAAATGATCACTTGTAACACTAAAGTGATCACTTATAACTTAAAGTGATCACTTGCATTGTAACCTTAAAGCAAGTGATCACTTATCAAATAAACATTAAAAGTGCTCTGTGTGATAACTTCATGAATTTAACTAAACACTTATATGTATATGTACGTACATAATATTATATTATATATACGAGCGAGAGTTTATTATTACAAAGAGATTATTGTTGATTATCAGTGATTATCATTGAATTAATCACTGTTATTACATTGTATAATTATTGGATTATTATAAGGATAAAATGAAAAAAGAAAAAAAAATAGAAGTATTTGTTGCGGTCAGAGGCAAAACCGCAACAAATAATGCCCTCCTTATTTGCTGCGGTTTTGCCTCTGACCGCAGCAAATACCCCTTCTTATTTTCTGCGGTTTTGTTTTGACCGCAGCAAATAATGCCCTTTTTTGCTGCGGTTTTTAACCGCAGCATTTAAAGTAGGACATTTGCTGCTATCACTATTGCTGGGGACCAAAACCGCAGCAAAAAATGGCCAAAAAACCGCAGCAAATGAGGTTTTTTTCACTAGTGTATATTGAGCCTTAAAATGATCACTTGTAACACTAAAGTGATCACTTATAACTTAAAGTGATACTAGCATTGTAACCTTGAAGCAAGTGATCACTTATCAACTAAACATTAAAAGTGCTCTGTGTGATAACTTCATGAATTTAAGTGAACTCTTTAAAACTATAAGTAATCCAATTGATAACATAAATGCTCACTTATAATCTTAAAGTGATCACTAACTTTCTTGACTTATTAATTTATAACCTTAATATAATCACATGTACTTAAAAGTGATAACTTATAATCTCAGCATTAAAATTTCTATAAGTGTTCACTTTGGTTTTTTGATTGAACACTTTAAGAAAGTACGTGATCATATTAATGTCATATGCTCACTTCTAATCTTAAAGTCATCACTTATATCCTCAAGGTGATAAATGAAATCTAAAAGACTAAGACTTATACTATCAGCTTTATAACCATAAAGTTATTTATAAACATAAAGTGATCACTTAATCTTAAAGTCATCACTTAGAACCATAAAGTGGCCCGTAATTTGAAAGGTTAAAATGATCACTTATAATCTCAACATTAAAAGTTTTCTAAGTGATCATTTTAAGATTGGAAGTAAAACAGTTTAAGACTATGGGTGATCACTTTAATATTATAAATGTTTACTGATAACCTTCAAGTGATGACTAGCTTGTAAGCTCATATGTTGATAAATTGTATTAATTGGATAATTTAACCTATATATATTAAGCGTGTCTCACGGTGAAAACGTCACACACAGAAATTGTGTTTTGATTTTGATTCTTTCATCAAATCCTTTTGAACGTTTAGACCACCTGTTTTTTAAGAGAAATTTTCAAATCACCCTATGTAGAGGTGAACACGGTTCGGTTTGGTCTGGTCTGACACTAAAATCAGACCAAACCAGAAATTCCGATCTGAAAATTTTTTGGATCGGACCGGACCAAACCGTTTTACAACGGTCCGGTCTAGTCTGGTCCACGACTTTTTATTTTTTATATTTTCATCCAAATTAATACATGTATTTATACAAATATTCACACCTACAATTAATAAATATAATAATTTGTAATTAGTTGATAACATCAACATCATTCAAGTATATATTGCTATATAAAAATAACTGCATCTTAAAATATCTAGGTAGCAACTTAATTTTTTAAATACAAAATTATGATTTTTGACCATAGTACGGTTTGCGGTCTGGTCTGGTCTGAAAAATAAAAAAAAACGAGACAAGACCGTAAACCGTAATTTAGTTTGAAAAAAACTAGACCAGACCATTTAAACCGTAGACCAGACCAAATACTAAAATTCCGATTTGGTCCGATTTAATTTACGATTTAGACTAAACTTTGTTCAGCCCTAACCATATATATATATATGGCAAGCAAAAATGGAGAATAAAAGGAAGGCAAAAATAGAAAGTAAAGGCGATATGTGAACTATTTGTGAACGTGGAGCGTCGACAATGGAAAGCGGTGAGTGACACAAATATAGCCACAAAGTACACAAATCACAAAAATCAAACAGGATTCTACAACTATAAATAAAACTATCAAATCCATATATATATTATCTTATCTTACGAGTGTAATTCACAATTACCAAATTTGAATTTGAAGACATGAATAAAACGAGCAAAACCATGTCTCTTCTTACAATTGTTTTGTTAATGATTCCCTTTTTTCTTGTTTCACCATGTATAACTTCACATGAAAATCAATCTTCATTATATACAACCAATAAGAAAAAGCATGAGATATCCCATTTTCGAACACTTAATCGAAGGAAATTGATTGATTGTCCGTTACAGAAACTTTATCGTAACATTAAGATTACAGTTGACGCTGTTTCGCCTCTAGCGGATGAGCAGAAAATTGTTGTAACTGTATCCGGTATATTCTTCCCTTCAGACAGGCTCTGGGTTTCAATGATCACTCCTGCTGATTCTGAGTAAGTCCATCTTTTATTTCTTCCAATTATTATCCTTTTAATTCGTCAATTAATTACTTTAATTAATAATTTTTTACGGTTGAAAGATTTTCAATGCTAATTTTCATTGCATTTGTTATGTTATTCTCCTGATTGTAATAAATTATTACAATTATTTTCATATTTTTTGTGAAGAAAAGAAATTACTAGAGTAAAAAATCATCCACGTTCATTTTTTCAAAATTTTTTTTACATAAATTTTGTGCAGTAATGCTTTCTAAAAATAATTGTTTTACATACATTTAATTTGTTAATATTTTTTTACATAAATTTTACGTAAATTCGAAGTATAATTTTGTTTTTCATTCCTATCTAATTTTATTAAAAATTTGAAAAAAATTAAAGTAAAATTGATAAACAAAAAAACTTTATAGTATTTTTACTGATTATCGATAATGTTGATGATTAAATATTAGCGTCCGTGATTGCCCTTTAAACAAATTTTGTTATGTCGAAACTGGGGATTTGAGCAAGCTTCCTCTTCTCTGCCATTACCCTGTTAAGGTACTTCTACTTTTTTTCTCTTTTTTTATTATCAGTAATTTTTATTTTAAATCTTGTGGTTGTGGATATTGAAATGATTGGATTTTAGGGTCGGAAAGTGTTTACTTATGAGAAACGTAACCTCAGAGTTTTCACGCTATATTCTCTATCATGAAATCAAAAAGATCATGCAATAATACAAAAATTATCCATTTGGTATTTTTATAAGTGATCCAAATTGATTCTCTAAACAAATAATCACCCAATATCAACATAAGTCGAGCTATATATATTTAGACCATTTTGCTTTAAATAAGAGCTCGCCTAGAATTACTATACTAATTTGGGAAGAGAAAAGTATTAGAAAAATAATACAGGAAACGAGGAAATAATTTTTTAAAGTAAAAGTCAAGTAACCTGGCATTTATTTGGTGAAAATGAATTAGCTCAAGAGATTTTGAAAATCTACCAAGAAACTAAACAAGAAAAGCAACAAACATACAAAATTGAAGTTATCTTTAATAGCTATTTGGATTGATAGTATTGCTATTTAAGGAGGAACAATATATATTTTTTTTGATATATTTACTTTAGGGGGTTTAGGGTAAATGTTACCCCTTTTTTAGAGTAATAGAGTACACTTTGAAGTTATCTCATTTCTAGCAAACAAAATGCCCATAATTAATGCCCCGTAGTGCACTCACTACCCTTTAGTTCTTAGAATCCAGGCGAGACCTAAAAGTTGGACTTTTTTCGCCCTTATATTCTACTAGAATTCAGATTTTTTATTTTCCAACATTGCTTGTACTCGAATTCTCAAACCTACAACAGAATTAAATAGGAATTTTATCTTTTAAAACATTAAAATTTTTATTTCATTGTAAAATTAATGAAAATATTTTTTCTCTACTACAATATATGATTATCCCATACTATTCAACTAAGTAAATAAATATATAGTTTAATCATTATTTGAACTAAATAACTCAAATATGTCATCATTCGACATAATTAAAAAAGCAAATTCATAACATTGTTAGTTTAGTATTTTTATTAATGATCCAAACTCATATAATTTTTAAACAACAAATCATCCAATGATTAGTTACGTGTTTTGACTCACAAAGCTGTTCAACTTTTAAATTAATTCAAAAGTTTACACTCAGCTTTGAGAAAGTTAAATCCTAACTATTTGTAAGTTAAAGGATAATTTTATATTCGATATTAGCTTGCAAAACTAACAACAATCATTTTGCAATCCTAAATGTTGATTGTTTTTTTTAAATAAAATCTTAACCTCCATTTTTTATTTATTATAAAACCCTAAAATACAAATTAAATATTCAAAGATACATTTTTTAAGAATTATATTTTAAAAAAAATAAATGAAATTTTTTTATTAATCACCATTAACTTGAAGTAGAATGTTGATGTTTTATAAAACTAAAAACTACTTTATATATAATTTTTTTGAAAATTACATAAAAATTTAATTTTTGTCAAAAACTACCAGATGCAAATTTTCTTTGTTAAAGATTACCATATAAGGATTTTTATTCATTGACCATTAATTTTGGCTTTCACATGTATTAGCGCAAGGGCCGATTCTCCTAACTTATGAGATGATTTTGATAATCTGAACCCACTATATGACTGGCACATTGGAAGATGAAATTGGATGTGTAAGGAAGAATGAGGGGTTATGATTTAAATCACATCATGAGGTGATCAAGAAGGTAAATATAGAGTGCCTTGAACCAGGCAAGAACGTGCACATTGGGTATATGCCTTGAACGAGGCATGATGGTGAAGGAAGGTGCCTTGAACGGAGCACACAACTGCAATAGGCAGTAAACACTTATGGATTGTAATCGTTCAAGCACATAGTGCTCGTTCAAGCAATGTAGTTCAGGGTTAAATCTGACTTTTCTGTTTTGGTCGATACTTGGAGGACAAGTTGTCTATTTGTCCTAGTGTTTATTCCAATACAGGCCTATATAAGAAACAAAATTAGCATTAAGAATTGTGTGTGGAGTCTACAATGGGAAAAAAGTTTGAGAAACCTAGAGTGCTTTGTACTAGTGAGTATGTGTGATATTTTTGTTTGTGAGGTTGTTTTAAAAAATTATGAGGATTTGTTTCATTAAATTGATGTTGATTGATTAATAAAACACAATATTTTTTAACAGGAAGGTATTCAAGATACTTTATTAATCATTTTTGTGTCTTTGCTCTTGTTTTTGTTGTTTCCTTAGTTTATTCTTTGTTTTCTATTGCTTTTGCATCATGTTCTTCAGGTCCTTAGGCTTTTTTTTTATTGCTTTCGTCATGTTAAAAACTAACTTTAAAGTTAGCCTTCCGTTGAGAAATTTTTTTTATATAACTTTTAAAGATGTTTTGTAAAAAAATATTAAAGTCACTACATGGAATCTATTAAAATCATTGGATAATTTTTGATAAAAAAAAAAATTATTAGGTTGTTTATGATAAAATAAATTTTTATAACATTGGAAGGCTTTAAAAAAATTATAAGAAAACCAGTTAGTCTCTTGAGGGATTGTCTCTTATAGAGATGGCTTTCAGACTCAACCCACTAACGTTTTACAATTTTATGAAAAAAGTATAGCTTAAAAACAAATGCACGTGCTATAATATGATTTAACCTATTTGAAGTTGGTGTTTTAACCTATTAAAATTGATATTTTAATATATTTGAGTTGGTACTTTAACCAATTAAAGTTGGTAACTGAAATTGGTGTTTAACCTGTTAAGTTGTTCTCTTATTGAAGTTGGTATTTTAACCTATTAAATTGGTATTTTAAACTATTGAAGTTGGTGTAACACCAACTTTTAAATACCAACTTTAACAGGTTAACATGCCAACCTCAATAGATTAAAACACTAACTTTAGTAAGTTAAAATACCAATTTTAATAGATCAAAATAACAACTTATAAATAAGTCAAAATACCGACTTAATCAGTATAACACACCAACATAAAGACATTAAAATAGGAACCTCAATACGTTTATAACTAAAGAGGTTAAAACTCCACTTCAAATAGGTTAAAAATACCATCTTTAATAGATAAAATTACGAACTCAAATAGGTTAAAATATCAACTTCAATTGGTTAAAATACCAACTTGAATATGTTAAAACACCAACTTAAATAAATTAAAATACTAACTTAAGCAGCATAAAATACCAACTTAAACAGGTAAAAGTACCTATTTCAACAGGTTAAAATACCAACTTCAATGTACTAGAATACTAAGTTTAATTGATTAGCAACTTAACAGGTTAAAAACAGCAACTCCAAATAGATAAGCATACGAACTTTAATAGGTTAGAATACAAATTAGTATAGGTTAAAATACCAATTTCAATAAGCTAAAACACAAACTTCAAATAGGTTAACACAAATTATAAGGTGCGTTTTTAAAAGTTTTTTTAATAATATATTGGTCTGTCCCAAATGGACACGATTCTCAAAGAGACCGTCGCTCATAACAATTTGTCTAGGAAAATATTGATGAAAATAATGGTAACCATGGAGATTGCGGCTTCATCACTAATGAGCTGCTACTACTAAGTAGTCTAAGTTGAAATGTGTAAGAAAACTACAATTGACTTTAATGACGAACAATCTCCATTATTCTTTTTCTTTTACAATTCGAATTGTATCGAAAACCGAGAATGGCGGAAAGGAACAATTTAGCCCTGTGTTTTCTTTTTCATGTTTAGGTATGTATGTTACAACAAAGGTAGGATTAGGTCGGAATCGTTTCTAAGACCTTAACAAAAGAAAATTCAACTCCAATTTTATACGAGATTAGATTCTCAAATAATAATTAATCGTGTATTTTTGTTCTATTAATTATATTTTACAACATATTTTGATATTTAATCATAAATATAAATAAAGAAATATGAAATGTATTTTTACTTAATGACAATATTTTTAACATGTTAAAAATTATTTAGTTGCTACATCAATTTGAAACAACAATTTAAAAAATCTTAATTAAAAAGGCAATGTTATAAAATTAAAAATGATAAAACACATTTCAAATTCAAGTTTGAATTTACGTAAATTTTTAAATAAAAAGTCTACCATTTATATTTCACGACCTTTTATTTTAGTGGAAAAGCATAAAAAAAAATCAAAAGATATTGATTGTTTATCATTGATTTTACATTGCAAAGAAAAGTTGGAAGAGGAGATTTTTTTATCAAATCATGTTAAAGAGAAAACGAATGATATCCACCCATTTATTGTTTGAAGTTTGCTTTTATTGTCCTTCCCATGTTAACGTGGATTGTTTTCTGCCGACTACTTAAATTAGCATATTAAAGAACTACATAGTTTGGTGGTCGTTAACAGTTACATTAGCCTCTCTGTTTGTAATATTGGTTGCGTTTATATCTTGTACAATAATAAATAAAGGTTACCCAAATATCTCAGAGAAACGGTCATATTATGAGACTGTCATTATGGATCGATTTAATTGCTTTTTTTAATTTTTTTAAACAAAAAATATTCAAATGCAGTTATTAGACTAATCAGTCCTTTCTTACTTCTCCCTCATTATACTGACTTTTTATATTTAGTTTTTTCTTTTGTCTGAATCCTAGCATTATTGTTCCTTTCTTCTTCTTCAAAGCACAATTTTGTTTAACAATTTGAATGCCACCGTTATCCCAACTACTTGCCGTCATATCCTCTAGTGAACTCTTGATGTCAAACTCTTTTTGTTCAGACAAACAATCTAATTGCAAGCTTTCTAATTCACATCCTCCTACATCTGAAATTGTAAAATTACTAATGTTATATTTGAGAATGATGATTTAATTTATAAATATAGATTTAACTCAAATTTAGTATTTGACAAATAACAAAAATTCAAATTTGAATTTGAGTCAAATCCACCATTGTTATAAAAGTGATTAAAGATGAGAAATTGAGAATGATATCCCAAATCTTGTTATTTTCAAATTCTTCATTATGATTTCATGATTGAAATTTACAATTTGAAATAAAATGTTTGTTTCTAATAACATCCTAAAAGAATTGAACAATTTAAGATACAAATTCAACATTATAATTCTACAGTAAAACATTTTATGTTAGAGAAAATATATGAATTCTAAGTGCATAAAGTTATTGTATAGAAATTAGTCTAAATTGAATATGTTAATCATGAAACTATGACATATAAATTTATAATTGATGTTTTATGATCTAAATTAATTTTAAACTTATTATATTCAATTATCCATTCAAATATTTCAATGTATAACTAATATTCCATATTGTATGTTTTAATATTCAAATTATACAACATAATACGATAATTGAACAATGTATGTTGGAATAAAGATAAGTATTCAAATTGTAGAGATGATGCAAAGGATTTAGACCAAATTGAATATTTTAGTAGTAAAGTGTGACACAGAAATTAACGATTGATGTTTTATTGTTTAATTCATATTTGAACTTGTAATATTCAATTTTGATTTAATTTCGTTTGCATCTCTTCGAAAATGCTGTAAATTCATTTTCATGTCGAATTCATTTATTAAATCCTCCATTTTTGATGTCGATGAAAATGAAATATAATGATTATGAAGTTCAAAGATGAAATTGTCGATGTTCTTGATAATTTTTTTGAAGAATTCGAGAGATTTGTACAGAATTGATTGAGCAAATCCTTTTTGGATTTATTCCCTAATTGTTGATATTCAATTTTTGGCGTAATAATGAAAGTTTCTTCTTTATTCTTTTTTATAAAATTGTAATGGGATAATGGGTTGGATTAAAAATGGGCCCTCTCATATTGAGAACGTCTCTCGCAAGAGTGACTGTAAAAGTTAGTATAAGGTTTTTTACTTATTTTATTAATGGAATAAGAAATCTGAAACTAATTTTGTTATGAGATTAAATAATTTTTAATTTTGTTATATGGGTAAGCAATAGAGAAGAGGTTTAACATTTAGACAACCTTTTATTTTACATAACATAACTGATATCATAGGTTGGCAAGCGACACAATATGTTAAAAGCTAACGAACCCAATAATTTAATTTTTCCAAATATTTTCGAGTTATCGTCCATAATCTCTAACCTCACTCTAAGATTTATAAATTTTAATTTAATTAAATAAATCATAATGATTCATCATTTAGCTTAATAGAACTATAAATGACTTACTGTAGGCTGCCTACTTGAAGAGTGATCCAGACTTCTTACCTTGTAAGAAAAGTGTATGCAAAAAGTATGGTGCTGACGGGAAGTGCAATGTTAAAACATGTAGTGCATCATTGACATTTCATGTGATCAACATACGGACAGATATCACATTTGTGCTATTTGACAATGGTTTTGATACGCCGTGCATCTTGAAAAGGACTACTACACCCCTTCGTTTTGCTAATCCCAACAAGCCACTCTATGGCCACATTTCTACCGTTGATTCTGCATCTACTCTGGTATTCATTCTTATTAATTTTATGGTCCAATTTGTTTGCTTAATTTTTGGGTCAAATGGGCGAATTCTAAGAAATGACATCAAACATTTTTTCTTTTTTAGATCCGTTCCTTCTCCTTTGAGTTTGTGTTTTCATGTAATATGATAAGTCAAAATGATAAGAATTTACGAATTGTTCATATATATATATAGAGGAGGGATCCATTAAGAAGGGGTTAAAAATAAGAAGGGTAAAAAAGATTCTACACCATTGATTTCACTAAAATAAAAAAAATCTATGGTCACAATTGAGCCAAAAACTCATAATTGTAAAAGTAACTATGTTACACAAAAAGGTAACTATAAAATAATTTTTAAAATGTTCTAAATTTATAATATAATATTCTTTTTTGTATATATAGTAACTAAACAAAATCAAACAAAAATCTTTCTTATTTTAAAATCCTTCTTATTTGATCCTACATTTCTCTCTATATATATATATATATATATATATATATATATATATTTATTTATTTATTTATTGTATGATAAGTCAATGTGATAAAATGTGCCGAATTGGTTTGCACTTTCATTTTTAGCGCAAAACACTTAACATTTGTGGGTTATTTAGTATTTTCATGAAATGGAAAGGGAATGGTAAAAAATAAGCTTGATATTGAAATGAAAATGGATACTATTACATTGATAAATTGCGTGGTTAAAGTCAAGCAACAGAAACAAGTTACTGATGCAAGCAATTTGACCATAAATGAATACCTTTTTTGCTCTCTTCTCTCACCATCGATGCACCACCACCACCGCGCACCATGCACCACCGCCACCATGCACCGCCACCAGCGCCTCTTTATCTTAACATTCTTTCTCCTTTTCTCTCTCGTCTCACTTAAAAATCTAGATTTATTTTCTATCTCTAAAAATTTTAATACCATACTTTGATTCACTAAATTCTTCAATTTTTGCTTTCTTTTAACAATTGAAAAATGGGGATATGTTGTATTGAAGAATATAATAAACTTATTGTGAATTGTTGGGATAAGAGAAAATAAAAAATAGAAATCTTGATGAGTTGTTGAAGAAATTGCATAATCTTCAAAAACTGCGCCACACCGGTGGAAATGGCAGTGATGATCGGTTATTGGCGGTGGTAAACGATCGGTGAGTAAAATGGTGGTAACCTTGGTTTTGTTGTTGGATGAGTATAGTAATATCAACCTGCTTCAATTAAGGGAGATGAAGTGTTTTGTTTCCGGTTGTTAATGGGGTAGTAACAATGTAATGAATTTTCTTGGAGTTTTGGTGTGATTTTGAATATGATGAGGTTGGTAGTGCGTGGATGTGTGTATTTGTGTATGATGATGTGAGAGTCATTATAGACTTTCTGAGGAGTCGCTCGACCCACACTGTGGCATACTCGATCAAGCCAGTTGGCTCGACCAGATCAGTGAGCATTCTGATCTGCTACTCGACTGGAATACAAACTGCTCGACCAAGGCCATTTCGCTCGATCGGTCGAGCAAGGGTCCAAAATGCACTCTGTTTTCCTGCGCGATAAGTTTTACGGAAATATTTTAATGTGGGCCTTTGCCCAATCATTGGTATACGACTACTACTATAAATAGGAGTCTCATACACTCACTTCAATGTGGATTCAAACCCTAGCTAAACACAAACTCATCTTCTTTATCTTCTCCAAGAGTAATACTTTATTGTAAGAGTTCTTGAGAACATTATTGTGTCTTCACATAATCAAGCAAGCTAACCACTACCGAGGACGTAGCCCACATTGGGGTGAACATCGTAAATCTTGTGTCTTTGATTTTGCTTTCTTTCTTATTGTTTCTCATTGCTTATTATTGAAGTGTTGTTTACTTGCATTGAACACCCTTGCCATTGGTCTTAGGTGTATTCTAGTGATAAAGATTGAAACTTTAGACCTTAGTGTGTTTGTTTTATCAATTGGCATCAGAGCTTAAGGCTTTTGTTGGTGTTTGGGAGTGTTCAAGAATGCAAAACTTGTGGAAAAATGTCTTCAATGAAGTTGGACATTGAGAAGTTTGATAGGAGTGTAAACTTGGCTTGTAGCAAGTCAAGATGAAAGCAATCTTGATACAAAATAGGGTGTACAAGGCTCTTGAAGGTGAAGACAAGAAATCTATTGGAGTAAGTGATGCAAAATGGGAAGAAATGGATGCTAAGGCACTATCGGCTATCCAACTATGTCTCTCAAATGAAGTTCTGAGAGACGTTGTGAAGGAGACTACCTCTAAAGGGATATGGGAGAAGTTGGAGTCTCTTTATATGGCAATGAGCGTGACCAACAGACTACTCTTGAAGAGTAGACTCTACGATCTCCGATTGCAGGAAGGTAAACCCCTTAAACCCCCTCTTGATGAATTTTATTCCATTGTCATGGACTTGCAAAATATTGATGTTAAACTTGATGATGAGGATTTGACCATTTACTTGTTGTGTTCATTACCACCTTCTTATAAGCACTTTAGGGAGACCTTGCTCTATAGTAGAGACAATTCGAGTAGTGATGATGTTAAAAATGCCTTGATCCAAAGGGACTTGATAGATACGCAATTATCAAGTTATTCATCTAGTACCTCAAATGATGGTTTGTATGTGAGGGGTAGAGCCAATGATAAGGGTTCTACTTATGGTAGTGGTAGCAAGGGTAAAAGTAGGTCAAAGTCTAGAAGTTCAAACAAGAATAGAACTTGCAACATTGCAAGCTCAAGGGTCACATCAAGAAAGATTGTTGGAAGTTGAAAAGGAAGCATTCCAATGATGAGGAGAGGTCTAAGGAGGGCTCTAGTAGTGCCGAGGCTAACTATGCGAATGATAGCGATGATAGTGGCGTTTTGGTTGCCACACATGAGTATAAGGGTGAGTATGAATGGAATCTTGATTTCGGGTGTTCTTTCCATATGACACCCAACAAGGGACTATTCACTACCTATGAAAAAGTAGATGGAGGGAATGTCACTATGGGCAATAATGCAACTTGCAAGATTGTCCGTGTTGGGAGTATTCAAATAAAAATGTTTGATGGTATGGTGAGATGTTAGGCATATTCCCGGGTTGAAGAAGAACTTGATTTCATTGGATACGTTAGACAAGAATGGTTGTAAGATTGCTTGTCAAGGTGGAGTGTTGAAGTCATAAGAGGTCACTAATTGTGATGAAGGGGAAAATGAATGGGAGTTGTATACTCTAGAGGGTTCTACGATCTCTAGCTCCGTGAATGTCTCCACAAGTATCATATCCGAATGAAGAGACCAAATTGTGGCACTTGAGGTTAGGTCATATGAGTGAGAGTGGTATGCATGAGTTGAGCAAGCAAGGCTCGTTTGGAGGAAAGAAACTCGGAAATCTTGGCTTGTGCGAACACTGTGTGTATGGGAAGCATAAGAGAGTGAGTTTTAAACCAGCTATCCACAACACTAAGGGCATCCTTGATTATATTCATTCCGATCTTTAGGGGCCTTCTAGAAAGACCTCACTTGGTGGGTGCAACTACTTGCTTATTTTTATTGGTGACTACTCAAGGAAGGTTTGGTGCCATTTTATCAAGCACAGAGATGATGTATTTGATGTCTTCGTTGACTAGAAGATCATGATTGAGAATAAAATCGGGAAGAGCATCAAGACATTGAGAATTGACAATAGTCTTGAGTTTGTTGATAAGAAGTTTCTTCAATATTGCACTAAGGAAGGTATAGTAAGGCATAGAACATGTGTTGGAAGGCCTCAACAAAATGGTGTAGCCGAAAGGATGAACAAGACATTGTTGGAAAGGGCTAGGAGTATGATCGCACAAGCTAAGTTGAGCAAGAGGTTTTGGGCCGAAGTCGTTTCTACGACATGCTACTTAGTGAACCGATCTCCACACACCGCATTGAACTTCAAGTCCCACAGGAGGTATGGTATAATTTACCAGTTGATTATTCTAATCTTAGAGTATTTGGTTGTCCTGCCTGTATTCATGTAAGTGAGGGAAAACTTGAACCTAGAGCTAGAAAATGTATTTTCATGGGCTATGGTTTGGGTGTAAAGGGATACAAGGTGTGGTGTGAGAAGACCAAAAAGATCATTACTTCTAGGGATGTAGTTTTTGATGAGAATGAATTGGTTACTTCTACTGTGAAGAGCAATCTTACTAACATTGAGGTACATCCGATGGCACCCAAGAGGAGGTGGAGCCTCCCAATATTGATGAAACTGATGATGATGCTCAACATGGAAAAGAAATCGTTTTGCCCACTCAAAGAGCAAAGAGGAAAATTATACCCCAAAGAAGGTACATAGAGGAGTGTGACTATGTGGCCTATGCTCTCGCTATTGCTAGTGAGGTGGAGAGTGTGAATGATCCAAATTCTTACAAGGAGGCTATGGTCTCAAACGACTCAAGCAAGTGGCTAGTAGCTATGAAGCAAGAGATGAAGTCTCTTGCAAAGAACAAGACTTGAGTTATCGTTGAAGCACCTAGAAACAAGAAAGTTGTGGGGTGTAAATGGGTTTTCAAGAAGAAAGAGGGATCAACTAGCACAAGTGCTCCGGTATACAAAGCAAGAGTTGTGGCAAAGGGGTTCACTCAAGTTGAGAGGATAGATTTTCATGAGGTTTTCTCACCGGTTGTGAAGCATTCTTCCATTAGGACTTTGTTAGCTATTACTGCTATGGAGGGTCTTGAGTTGCATCAATTGGATGTGAAGACCACTTTCTTACATAGAGAGTTGGAGGAACAGATCTTGATGAAGCAACCGGAAGGCATTGAAGGTTAAGGTAAAGAAGGTCATATGTGTCGTTTGAAGAAGTCATTGTATGGCCTAAAACAATCGCCTAGACAATGGTATGAGAAATTTGATTCGTTTATGCTTTCACATGATTTTACAAGGAGCTCCTATGATAGTTGTGTCTATCTTAAGAAGCTTGATAGTGGGTCTACTGTATATTTGATCCTTTATGTTGACGACATGCTTGTAGCATGTAGAGATTTGTTCGAGATGGAGAACTTGAAGGTGTTACTTTCAAGTGAGTTCCACATGAAAGATCGTGGTGAAGCCAAGAAGATACTTGGAATGGAGATATTGAGGGATAGGGAAAAAGGCATCTTGTACCTTAGTCAAAGGAGGTACATTGAGAAGGTATTAAGAAGATTCTCCATGGGCGATGCAAAGAGTGTATCTACGCCTCTAGCTTCTCATTTCAAGCTATCCAAGAAGCTATGTCCTCAAACAAAAGAAGAAGAAGAAGAACAAATGGATGAAATTCCTTACACTTGTGCAGTTGGTAGCGTTATATATGTTATGGTTTACTCTAGGCCCGATATTGCTCAAGCAGTTAGCATGGTGAGCCGATACATGTCAAATCCGGGGAGGGTCATTGGGAAGCGCTAAAGTGGTTGCTAAGGTACTTGAAGGGAACCTCAAATGTTTGTCTCAAGTTTGGGAAAAATTCAAGCGGGTTGATTGGGTATTGTGATTCCGACTATGCGGGTGACTTGGATACTAGAAAATCTACCTCGAGAAATGTTTTTACATTGGGTGGAGCGGCGGTGAGTTGGCAATCGTCGCTCCAAAGTGTGGTCGCTATGTCCACCACCGAAGCGGAGTATATAGCTATCGCCGAGTCATTTAAAGAGGCAAAGTGGCTTAAAGGGTTGGTTGGTGGGATGTGCCCTGAGATGAGCTTGGTGCGTGTTCATTGTGATAGTGAAAGTGCCATTCATTTAGCAAGAAATCAAAACACTTTTCATCAAAGAACCAAGCACATCGACATCAAATATAACTTCATCCGAGATGAAGTTGAGCATAAAAGAGTACACTTAGCAAAAATAAGCACCAATGATAATCCGGCTGACATGATGACGAAGCCGTTGCCGACCGACAAGTTCAGTCTATGTGTGAACTTGATTTGTTTAGAAGCTTGCTTGATGTGAAGCCCTAGGGGGCATTTATGTGGTGTTTTACTTGTTTGATTGTTTGTAGTGTGTAGTAAGAGTGTCTTGGAGGAAGTGTGTAATCTTGGTGAACTCAAGTTAAGGTGGAGATTGTTGGAGTTTTGGTGTGACTTTGAGTACACCAATGGTGTATGATGAGGGTGGTGGTGTGTGGATGTGTGTATTTGTGTGTATGATGATGTGAGAGTCATTATAGACTTTCTGAGGAGCCGCTCGACCTACACTGTGGCATGCTCGACCGAGTCAGTTGGCTCGACCAGATCAATGAGCATTCTGATCTGCTGCTCGACTGGAATACAAGCCGCTCGACTAAGGCCATTTCGCTCGACTGGTCGAGCGAGGGAGGGTACAGAATGCACTCTGTTTTCTTACGCGATTAGTTTTATGGGAATGTTTTAATGTGGGCCTTTGCCCAATCATTTGTATACGGCTACTATTATAAATAGGAGTCTCATACACTCACTTTAATGTGGATTCAAACCCTAGCTAAATACAAACCCATCTTCTTTATCTTCTCCAAGTGTAATACATCATTGTAAGAGTTCTTGAGAACTCCGTTGTTTCTTCACAAAATCAAGCAAGCTAACCACCACCGAGGACGTAGCCCACATTGGGGTGAACCTCGTAAATCTTGTGTCTTTGATTTTTCTTTCTTTCTTATTGTTTCTCATTGCTTATTATTGAAGTGTTGTTTACTTGCATTGAGCACCCTTGCCATTGGTCTTGGGTGTATTCTAGGGATAAAGATTGAAACTATAGACCCTAGTGTGTTTGTTTTATCAAATTCAAATATCCTATGATAACCATTTGCATTACTTTCCATATCAAACAAATAGTGATGGCCATGGGGTGGGTTACCCAGAACTGAACTGAACCCGAATTTTCGAAGAACTCTCATGGAACCGGAACCCTTTTTGACTGGATTTAACCACACCGAACCGCAAACTATTAATATTCAAAAAATTATGACGAACCGTGGAATCATTGGCAGAAACTGGCTCGTATAACTGCAAAATGTTAAGGTTCGACATCATTTTCTCCCTTTTTTTTATTAACTTTATTTTTTTCCTTCTTTTTATTAAATGTTTTAATAATGATTGAAAAAAAAAACTCTGTTAATAATCAACAATGGTAGGTTCATATTATTATAGTACTTTATATAATTTTTTATATTTATATTTAAAGTAAAAAAAAAAAAGAATTAAACCAATGGTCTGACCCGCCCAACCCGAGAGTTGAAGTGCTAGTTACTACCTCCTAAACCGTTAAGGAACTGTCTGGACCGCTTTTGAAATCAAAATCGAAACCGACCCAATCCGGACCGTGGCCATCACTACTAACAAACAAGTGGAAATGTCATTTGTCATTTGTCTCTGTTTCTTACTTGATATTTCAGTGAACCAAACAACCCCTTTGTATGAGCAGCATTTGTGTTGTGTCTATATTTACAACACACTGTGAACATATCTTGATCTTTAATAATCAATTATGAGATTCCAAATTTCAACATAATTTTTGTTGTATTTTAAGTGCAGAACATGAGAGTAAGATGGGTAAGTGCAAGTAAGGAACCTCAACAAGTCCTGCTTGGTGATGGCAAATTGGTGAATTCGGATGTTACCACTTTCACTCAAAAGGATATGTGCGGTAAGTCGATCACAATATTACTTGTTCAACTGAAATTAAAAGTATTTTTAATACTCCCTCTTATTTAGGAAAGACACTTTTTTTTAATCATTTATTGATTATTCTTTTATTTGCAATTTTATTTCAAATCATAATTATTTGGATTTTACATAACTCGAATTCAAACTCAGGTTAGATTTTATCATAAATTCATAAATTTTTAATTATGTATAATTAGAGATCATCAGTGAAGAATATTTCAGTTTCTCTTAGAGTTGTAGAGTACAAGCTTTAGAAAAATATTTCACTTATCTTCCAAACACTCCCTATAGCCTTTTGCTACAAATTAGACACTCAATTCCTACTAAACTAAAAAAAACAGGCTTTCTCCGTTAAAAGTTCCTTTTGTCTTTTTCTTATAACAATGATTAATATGAGACTTTGTGTATAGCTCATTGATAAAACAAAGGAAGTTATACTATGAAAATAAAATTACTCTTCAAAATACAAGAATAATTAAGAAATCCAATGATAAGGATTAATGTTATAAAGATTAATGTTGCAATTAATACGAATAGGTGGTGCAGCTAAGGATTTTGGATGGCACGATCCAGGTTACATACACACAGCTATCATAAGTAACCTACAACCTTCGGTAAATTATTCTTACAAATATGGGAGGTATGCCTTTTTATTTACTATATAACATTTTTAATAGTAATTAAGTGGGTTTTCATTTGCTTAAATTATTATTTTAATTATATAATATCTAATTTGGTTGGTGTAGTAATGCAAGCGGATGGAGTGATAATATACAGTTTCGAACACCACCTGCCGGAGGATCAAGTGAAGTCAGGTTTCTAGCTTTCGGCGATATGGGAAAGGCTCCACGAGACTCCACTTTGGAGCATTATATTCAGGTGTGAATACATACCATTATATTTTTTATAATAATTGTTTTAACAAGCTCACTAATCTATGCCATAAAACATATTAAGAAAAAAAATTTAAAGAAATGTTTTAGAAAAATTTAGTTAAATGTGGTCATTAATGCCTCATAACTTATACTCTTATAACATTGTTATAGTTGATTGAATCTTGATAAACATTAGACAGAACTATTAATTATGCATCACTACTTAAGAGTCATTATAGACAATAGGTAACATTATAACACCAAATACATTCTTAAGGCAAAGACTTATTCTCGTCCCACCAACTTCTTACTTTCAACACTTTTATATTTCTTTCATTTAAATTACTTTGTAATTGTTCAACTTATAACTTTACATTTCTTTGTGATGTACAAGATAACAATGGTGTGAGTCAAGGCACTAGTCGTCTTTTACTTTTCTTTTACCTCTCAATAGGTGAAATTAATACTTAAACAAGGTGCAATACTTTATCAATCTAAATACGACTTGAGTGTTGTGCGATAGCGGAAGCAAGGTCGATGAACAATAATAAAACAATAAAAATTCAACCAAACACAATAAGAAAATGACACAATAGATTTAACGTGGTTTACTATCAATGTGATAGCTACGTCCACCAGCACCGAGATCAAATAATTTCACAATGATCGCAAAGAATTTACAAGATGAATCACACTCACAAATAACAATGGCTCTCTTGTGGTCTCTCTCTCAATTTGTGAATAATAATTCCCTAGTATTAACAAGAGGGGTATATATAATAAAACCATCTTAAAGACAATTTGGGGTCTAAGTATCCACAAATAACCAACCACAAATAAAGGTAACCGTCAAGAAAATCACGTAAAACAAAAACCACAAATTTCGCCAGTTGAGGTCGCGGGCCGTAAACCAATTTGCGAACCGCGACCGGTCTATACCAAGAAAACAGTAGCTTTTGTTCTTCCACTCACGGCGGGTGGTGCACTTCTTCGCGAGCCGCGATGTCCTTGATCTGGAGTTCGAGGCATACTAACAACATTGAGTATGGCTTTGCATCTAACCTGATGTTCTTGTACCCATATTGTACTTTATAAATAAATAAACAACGATTATTAAGTTTATTGCCAGAACCACAACAAAAAAAAAAAAAAAAGAACAGTAAAATATACATTTATATTATTAACCAAGGAATACACGAAATCTAAAATAGTAGCAAAAGGCTAACCATAACCGAAATAACCCCAACTTAAAAGGTAAACATGACATTATTGTGCAACTTGATTTGATATTCAATAAAATAAAAAATAGCCAGGATCACTGTCAGTGGTGGATGCAATGGCTGAGGAAGTAGGGTCAGGTGCAGTAGATACCATTTTTCACATTGGTGACATAAGCTACGCAACAGGGTTCTTAGTAGAATGGGACTACTTTCTTCACCTTATCACGCCATTAGCTTCTCGAGTATCCTACATGACGGCTATTGGAAACCATGAAAGGTTCCTTTTTTTTTTTTTTTTTTTTTTTAATTTGTCTTGTGTTTTTCTTTGATTAGTAATTGATTTTGTTAATTTTTTAATAAAATATAATTAATAATATAATTGATCTAATAGGGATCATCCAAACTCAGGGTCAGTGTACAACACTGCGGATTCTGGTGGTGAGTGTGGAATAGCTTATGAAACTTACTTTCCAATGCCAACACAAGCCAAAGATAAACCTTGGTATTCCATTGAACATGGTCCTATTCATTTCACCGTCATCTCCACTGAGCATCACTTTCACCCCTATTCCGAACAGGTACTTAAATTATTAGGCCGTGAAAATTCGTCACATAATTTTCACCGTGGACCACTCGTAGGAAGATTAGCTCACCCACTATATATGAAAGTCAACAACCCACTATTTTATCAATGTGGGATCTTGTCTCACATGTGAAGTATTTCCAACATAAATAACATTTTATATCTTATGTCATCATTAGTATATTTTCAAAAAAATAGATACTGATGTATGAGGACTCCATCATAAATTTTTTTTTTTATTTTAATTACTTTCTATAATTTTTCCTTTACTTGCAGTACAATTGGATTAAAAGAGACATGGCTTCCGTTAACAGAACAAGGACTCCATGGCTATTATTTACTGGGTACATCCTTATTTTGTTTCATGTAATTATTTTAGAAAAAAAAATATAAACGTCAATATATAATGAGCTAAAAGTTTAACGTAATTTCAGGCATAGACCGATGTACACCTCTGCAAATCCGTCATTCATACCCAATGTTGATCAAACTTTTGTTATATCTATTGAACCTTTGTTACTCCAAAACCAGGTTATATTTACATACACTAATTAATATTACTCATATAGTGTTCATTTCATAGTTTTATGCACACATACTAACACACACACCATTTAATTTTCATTATGATGATCATAATGTTGTAGGTTGATCTTGTATTATTTGGGCATGTTCATAACTATGAGAGAACCTGCGCTATCTATCAAGGGAAATGTATGGCTAAACCTTTTAAAGATGTAAATGGAATTGATACTTACGATAACTCCAATTATAGAGCACCTATTCATGTAGTTATTGGGATGGCAGGCTTCACTTTAGATGGTTTCTCAAATACAGTAAGCTCTTACTTTTAATTTTTTACAATTTATATCATTATTCTACAATTACATATTATCAGTTAATATAAATCAAATAAATTATATTTTTCCTAATAAATACAACATATAGGAAAGCAATTCACTTACACCATGAGAACGAAGAAATATATTCGATTTTAGGGTTTGGATTTTGTATTTTTATACATTCGAATGTGGTGGAAAACACCAATATATGTACAAGGAGAATTCCTAGCGTTCTTTTGAGATATCACAAAACCTTATAAACAACTTCCATGTGTTGATCTTGAGGCTTGTATATGAATCTACTAACCACTCCTACAACATATGCTATATGTGGTCAAGTATTATAAATATAAATCAGCTTCCCTACCAATCTTTGATATCTGGCTTGATCAACTAATTTTGCTCCCTTGATAATTTGTAACCCACGATTCATCATCGATTCATCACCATTGGAATATCTATAGGTTTACAATCCAACATTCTAGTCTCTGATAGTAAATAAAGAATATATTTCCTTCCAGAAATAACAATACCCTTTTTGGATTCAAGTACCTGTAATTCCAAAAAAGTACGTAAGTTTTTCAAGATCCTTCTTCTCGAATTCCATAAACAACCTATTTTGAAACAAGTATATCTCTATTTTATCATCTTCGGTAATAATCATATCATTCGCATAGATCGACGATGAGACAAGTAGTCTAATTTCTCCTTTTAAAAATAGTGTGTGATATGATTTACTCTATCGATACCCGAATCTCTTCATTACCAAAGTGATCTTTCAGAATCATGCTCTTAGGTCAGTACTTTAAACCATAGACATCCTTTGGTAGCCTACAACCTTCTCCTACTAAGAAATCTTGGCAAAAACTAGGTGGCACCAACATAGACTTCCTTAGTAATCTCACCGTGCAAAAAGGTGTTCTAGACAGCAAATTGATGCAAAGGCCATTCTTTATTTGTTCTAAGCAATAAATACTATAAGTTAGATTGTAACTTTTTGCCACGAGTCACGCTTTGTATCTCTTAATTTTCCCATCAACCTTATATTTTATAGTAAATACCCATCCGTAACCTTTAAGTTTCTTTCCTTTCGGAATTATGCATTTCCTTCGGGTTTTATTTTTTATGAGAGCATCAATGTCATTCTCCATAACTCTCTTCCAATGTTCACTTTAAGTGCTTTTTTGTTCTATCTCAACATGGTCATCAGTTGTTTTGGACTCAACCTGATCATTTGTTTCATATGCTCAAGTCTAAGATTAGAATCAGATGTACAATCAGATGTACGTACCTTAGACAAGGAGATAGGTGAACTTGATTGTTGTATGTACAATCAGATGTACGTATAATTTGAGTTAACCATGTGAACAGTCTCATTATTCTATATCCAGATATTAGATATAACATGTGTGAAGCATGTAAATCATAATCTTTATTTCGTTTACTTGACTAGTTCTTTCGTATGTCATCACCAAATTATATCATAATTGTTTTTTTTTTTTTTTTGAAGAAATTCATTTTCACTCATTAGGATCCCAAGCACAACATAGCATGTTCGTTGCTATATAATTTTTAAAATCAGTTGTAGGATCTTATTAAGTGAATTTGATTTTTACTTTTATTTCATCTTTGTTTATAAAAGCTTCTGGAACCTTCTTTGTAAAATCCCACAGCTTCTACCCTTGATTAATGACAAATATGTGCATGAAAAAATTTATCGTGAGTGAAGTCGTTAATGGAGGCTGATTGCATGAACAATCATAAGCAAAAAAGTTTATTTTTCTTCTCTCTGTCTCTTTTTCTTTGTCAACTTTTATACTAAGTTGTTCAAAAATCTGTACCCACTTTATTTGAAATATCTTCCATAATCATTTATAATTATTTATCATTTTTTAATTTTTTTAATTTATCAAATTATCGTATTTGTGCTTTACACACGTACTTCAATAAGAAAAAATAGTGATTGATAATTAGAGTTTTTTTATTTGTACTTTAGATTAGACATAAAAGCTCAAATTATTCAAAACTTATGATATAAGCGTTCTAGGAGAAAGGAATTAGACAACATTACAAATTTTAAATACATTTTTTTTGTTATATATCATATTTATAAATAATTACATGGTTATTACTTTTACTTTTTACGTCATTTACAATGTGATACAATAAGAATCATTTTATATATTTTCCAACTTTTCAATTGAATATTTATAAATCAATAAACAAATATATACATGTATTTCGCAAGCATATATAGTAATTAGATAACAATCCTAATAAAATTATAAACCTTTTAATCACACAATGCTATATTGTTTTATGTTTTATTGTTAAAGAGGTTGAGTCATCATAGCATTATCTTTTAAAAAAATTATGTTTTAATTTTAAACCATTGATTGTTTGGCAACATTATATCCTCATTAATGCCCACATACTTGATTGATCAATAAAAAATACTCCCTTCTATTCACCTTAGAAGTCCCATTTGACTTTTTACGAATTTTAAGGAGAGTCAAAAGTGGAGCCTTAAAGGTAGGAAAGAGAGTAGTATTATGAGTTTTTAATGTAAGGGAGGAAAATTAGTATGGGTAATGGAGAGTATAATTGAAAATAGGATAAAGTTACTAAGGGCATAAAAGTCAAAAACCCATACGAAAAATAAAAATAGGACAATTAAGGTGACTTAACCATAAAAAGAAATGGGACACATAAGCTAAATAGGAGGAATTATATATCATGTGAAATACGCATAGGAGTTGATACATTTGACATCAAACTCAAAGCTTTTTGTATATATAAGTTTTAGTACTCCGATAACTAATCTTGCAACCATTCTCCATTTATAAAGTATTGAAACGAAATATTATATCCACAATATCTAAAAAATTAATTGATTTTATTATTGCAGATAAACGAATGGAGTTTGAAAAGGATATCAATGTTTGGATATTCAAAAATCTTTGCAACACGAAAAGCACTACAACTCCAGGTTATATAACGGTTTTTCCTATCTTATAAATTATAATAATCGTATTACGTATGTTTACATGCAAAGTATATAAGTTAATTATTGATAGCATGAATTTTATGGCTTAACAAGTAACATAATTAAGTATTTTTTTTTTATTATATTAAAAAATAAAATTGGTCAAGAGTTTTAGAAAAGAGGTCAAAAGACCCATAAAGCATAAAATTTACTAAGCATTCAACTAGCTTTACGATTTTACATGAGGACTGATTGTTTTATGCAATATCATAATAATTGCTCCTCCTCCCATATGACATTTAACCATTTTTGTTCCAGCTATGTTGGTGAAATTTATTAATAGCCTTATAGAAAACAAAAAACTAAGCCCATATTAATTGAATTATGAGTATTAAAATGTACAATAAAATAAACAGATTGATTTCCTTTTGTTATTGATATGCATAAATTTTTATTAATAATATTTCGACCTTACATGTGGTCATTGTTTATACTTTATAAGACTTTGTCATTACTACGACCATGAATGACTTTATTCTTTGTTTATAATTTTCAGTTTATTAACTCAATCACAAGACAAGCTGAGGATGCATTTCAAATAATAAAAAAGTAGACACGATCAAGCGGGCAAAATTTCTAATTCAATATGTTTGTGTTTTGATTTGATTCCTTGTGAGTATTTTGTTATATATGATGGACCAGCAGCATGGTGTACCAGCAGTAGCTTCTCTTGTTCTTTACAGCCTCGTTTATGCTATTACACATCCAAGCAACTCAAGGAATATAGCCAAAACAAATAGTAGTTCAGCAAGCAAGCTTCAGTTGATATTGTGTTTCTTCTATTACTGATCTGTGCCTTTCATCATCCAACGGTGTAGGATTATTGCTTATCAACGGTGTAGATTTGTTTTAGATTTTATGCTTAGAATCCTATGTAATGTATATATAAGCTAGTTATAACTAACTTCTAAGGTTGTTATAACAAAATGCTTTGTAGCTTCTGTTTTCTTGATTCGGCCTATATATAGGCTGATTGTATTCATTATACCGTAAGCTTTTCATTCTAATAAAATTTCTCTTGTTAGTCTTTTATGTTGTTCATCTTGAGCAGTGAGAACCATTTCTAACATGGTATCAAAGCAAAGAATCTGATCTGACCCATACATGCCCATCATAGCCTCATCACAACACGACCTCTGTCTGCATACATCAGCGCCTATGATTTTTTTGATATTTCTTGGTCTGTTCAAAGCCTTAGCTATTTTATGCAAAAGCCCAGAAGTTCTTATTGGCAAGCTTTACTTCATACCTTGAACTATGCTAATTCAACGTCAAGGGATCAAGTTAACAGGACAAGGACAGTGAGTTCTACAAGCTTATTCTCATTCAGATTAGGGGTCTTATATTGACACTAGAAGGTCCCTCACACGATACATCGTGATGTAAGGAAATTCTCCCATTAGTTGAAAAAGTAAAAAATAGCACACAATGTTCAAAATTTAGCTTGGAAGAAAAATATAGAGCCATGTCATATAATGTTAAATGGCTAGTAAGATTACTTCAAGAACTTAATGTTAAATAGCACACTAACAAAAAAAGTTGCATCCTCTCACGCTTAAAAATGTTATTGCCCACGCTTATATGTGAGGCTAACACAATGCCCCACGCTTAAATAAGTGTTGGAAAATTTTCTGTGGGAAAATTTTGCCCACGCTTATTTAGCCGCGCTTATAAGCGTTGGGAAAAGCTCTTCCAGACTCACTTATACTCGTGGGGACATTATCAACACTTATAAGCGTGGGGAAATTAAGTACATTCCTAATGACTCATTAAAACTTTTTCCACACTTATAAGCGTGGGTAATGTAGATAATAAATACTTTTTAAACTTATTTTATTAACCCTTTTCGACACTTATATACTACTATTTTTTTCTATTATAGTAATAATAATAATTATTAATAATAATAATCATATTAACAAAGTTAAAAAAAAGGCTAATAATGAAACGGTAAATGTTTTCAATTCAAAACATAAATATATATATTGTCTTTGATTTCTACATTAACGTCACAAATTTTGTGAAACAAAATATCTAATAATATTCAAAAAAATATCATTGTTATGATATTACAATACAAACTAAAAATCAATGTGAACCATCTTCACAACTACTTTTGGACGCTTGTATTTGGTACTTATGTTTGTCGTACTCGTTTTTTGGTGGCAACCTAAACACATAAAGTAATAATTAAAATTTTTTAGTTTCATTACAAAGTATATAATATATTAAATATAAATAAAACTTGTTTTCCATCCTTTGTAATTTAACATATAATAAGATATATTCTTATAGAGAAACTAGCAACTAGTTTTAACCAACGCCAAGAAATAAGTAGATCAAGAAATTAGTTAGTGCAACAGCAAGAAATCAGTTAACTAATTTGTACTTAGTACTAGGGGTGTTCAAAAATATCCGGTTTCGAAAATCCGATCCGAAAACCCGCTTTCTGATTTTTAAAACCGGGTAAATTATCCGGTTTTCCAAATTCGGATATTTCGGGTCGGGTACCCGGTTTTATAATCGGGTATTCGGGTCGGATACGGATTGCGAATTTTGATAAACCGGGTACCCGGTATCCGGTTTGAGTTTTTTTTTAATTATTTTTTTTTTAAATGTCAAAAATGAAATTGAAAGATTCACTAATCATTAGGCAAAAATCTAACACTATACTCATAAACTTAATAAAATTCTAATTAGAAACTAGGAATACTTAGAGTAAAGATGAGAAGCTTACAATAAGAAAACTAGAAATGGAGTGGTGGTGGCGTAGGAGGGCCAAGGCACTGCGGTGGCGTAGGTAGCGGTGCAGGCAGCCATAGCTGCTGTTGGAGTGCACGAAACAGCAGAAGTTGCTGTTTAGGGGGGAGAAATCGCAACAGCTGCTGCTGCCAGGAGGGAGGAGGAAGGTGCGTCGGCTACTGCTGGTGGGAGTGAGGGCTGTCGGCTACTATCCTGGTGGCTGTGGCGGCTCACAGAGAGGTGAGGGAAGAGAAGAGGAGAGGGAAGGAACGAAGGAGATGGCAGCCGTGGGTTTTTGCAATGTGACGGAAGGGTTCTTGCAATGTGGAGGAACTAATTAAATCTCCAAAAATTATTTTAAAAAAATTAAATTATTTTATAAAATATAATTATAAAGTTAAGTATTTTAATATTATTTGAATTACATATTAAAAAAAATGTTAAAAGAAATAAGAAAAAAAATTACAAAACCGGGTATCCGGTTTTCGACCCGGTTTAAACCGGGTCGGATCCGGAATTGAATTTTAACTATCCGGAAAACCGGGTATCCGGTTTTTCGGAACCGGGTCGACCCGGTATCCGGTTTTGAACACCCCTACTTAGTACACTATATTCTTCAATTAGTTTTGCTGTATATTCTTCAAGAAATCAGATAAGTTCACTATATTCTTCAATACTGCCGATGTATATTCTTCAAGTATACTTGCTCAACTAATCATCACATATAAAAGAGGTGATTATCAAAATACTTCTTTACTAAAATAAATTGTTATCATTTACGGTATTACACCATTAACCTGAAAATATTCAAAAATGCAACCTAGCATATCAATAATCTAGTCTTATAACTGCAAATTAGAATAGCCATATACCTTAAAACTTAATTTTGAAGGACAAAAAATTAATCCAAAAGCACATCTATATGCTGGCCACCTTCTATCATGGTAACTGATACCACCTACATTGATTTTCAAGTATCAAAGAGTACTCTGAATTCCATGAGAATGATTGTTTCACAGTTGAACAGAGTTAAAAGAGAATCATAGCAATCAAGAATATGCGGATTTTCCACTGAAAAGATCTCATACAAAATGGATGAAATCTTAATCAAAATGAATCAAATGTGGAATTATGTGTCTATGTGTGGAAGTGTGCATTTATCTGCAAATATGTGGGTCTTTTATAATAGTATTTCAATTGCTAATAAAGGATAGATGGCAACTTTTTACAGACATCCTAAAATAGTATATTGACGAGGGAGTTATCTAGTAAGAGAAACCCATCGTGCTTTCATGAGGGTTTTATCTTTCGAGAGATAAGGTGTTGTAGAGCGAAGATTACGGTGGATGCAGCAAAAACCGAATCACTCATTTTACCATCCTTTTAAATCATTACAACATGTCTTGCTGAACGAGCAAGAAAAGTGTTGTGCAACAGCGGAAGCAAAGATCGAAAAACAATAATGAAACAATAAATATTCAAACAAACAATAAAGGAAATCACACCGAGAAATTAACGTGGTTCACTGTCAACGTGATAGGTACATCCACCGGCACCGAGAATAAACTTTTCACTATAAACCGGGAGATTACAAGATGAACACGAGAAACCACAACAATGGCTCTCCAAGATTTTTCTCTCTTAGTTTTCCTCACTTTGTGTTTTGCATTGCATCACCTATTCTAATTTTAATTAGATAAGACCTTTATATAGTATACCTCATAGGAACTAGGTTAAGAAAATACAAAAAACCGTCAAATACTAAGAGTAATCGGCCAAAAACGCGCCAAGAAACCGCCATTACGCGAGCCGCAGAGTGTGATCAGAAGCAACTCCGCGCCCCGTGGAATGGATCAGACAGCTCTCCGCGCCCTGCAGACCTCTCTCTGCCTGGCGACCTGCATTCTTCCTGTTCCAGTCACACTGTATTTCAACAAAAAGGACCAGGTTTAGAACCAATTGTTCCAGGGGGATCATGAGATGAAACATGTACCCCAAAAATAGCACATTATCTAAGCACCCTTTTGTATCATAGAGTAATCCACAAGTTTCATTTCTCTTCTAAAACAATCTAAGCAATTCAAATATTTTTTTTCATATTATCCTAACTAAACCAGGAAGTAAATTTGTATTACAGATGAGTCATAAGTATGAAGTATCATTTATCAAACTTTTGAAAACCAACTTCTATCATTATATTTTGTTGCAAAACCACTAAACTACAATATATTATTGGACAAATTATATATCATATTCTTTCGTATGATATATAATTTGTCCAATTATATATTGATTAGAAGATAATTTAACAAACTAAAGATATAATAAAAATAAATAAATAAAGAAACGAAATTCAGTTTACTAATGATAAAAAACCGAAAATCAAAGAGCAACAGTAGTGGGAGAAGAGCAGCCATGAAAGAGAAGAGAAGAGCAGTCATTAGAACCGAAATTCAGCAGACATTAAAATCAAAGAGCAACCATTAAACAAAAATCTGCTTACTAAAGAACCGAAATTCAGCAGCCATTAGAAACGAAAATTAAAAATAGAAAAACAAAAAAAAACAATTAAAGAAACATAGAACAACAATTGTGGAAGAGAAGAGCAGCAGTAGTTGGAGAAAAGCAGCCATGGAGTTAAAAAACGAAAAACAAAAAACACAATTAAAGAAAAATAAGGACACAAACACTCAAAAGAAAACGAAAATCAGGCAGCCATGGAAGAGAAGCTTGAAGATGAAACAAACCTTTAGAGGTAGCAGTGGTGGCGGCAACAATGAGAGATGGAGATGGAGACGGAGATGCAGCGGCGGCAGTGGGCTGTGCAGCGAATGGAGATGAATGGTGAGAGAGAATGGCAGAACTGGGCTTTTAGGGTTAGGGGTATTAGGTTTTGGGGTTTTTAGGATTTTAGGGCTATTAGGTCAGGGAGAATAGCGGGAATTGGGTTTTTATAATTTTAGGTTTTAGTTTTTGTGAGAGGGAACGAAAATTTTAGATTACAAGTTGTAGTTTTTTCTAGATATGCATTTCCCTACACTTCTAACTGAGGTTGCTATTCCCACACCTAATAAGTGTGGCTAAATGCAAATATCTTACCGCACTTAACTAAGCGTGGGTAAATACATGTGGGTATATGCAACTTTTTTTGTAGTGCTAGTTTGAGGGGGGATGTTGAGATTTGATTCCTTGTGAGTATTCCGTTATGATGGACCAACATTATGGTATACCAGCAAAAACTTATCTTGTTCTTCACATCCTTGTTTATGCCATTACACATCCAAGTAGCTCAAGGAGTATAGTTAAACCAAACAGTAGTTCAACAAGCTAACTTCAGTTGATATTGTGTATCTTCTAAAACTGATCCGCGCCTTTCATCATCTAAGGGTGTAAGATGATTGCTTATCAAAGGTGTAGATTTGTTTTAGACTTTATGCTTTGTAGATATAAGTTAGTTATAACCAACTTCTAAGGCTGTTATAACAGAATGCTTTGTAGCTCTTATTTTCTTAATTCTGCCTGTATCTAGGCTGATTATTCATTATACTCTTAAGCTTTTCATTTGAATAAAATTTCTCTTGTTATGCTTTTATGTTGTTCATCTTTAGTACCAAATCTAACAGTATGTACAACATGTTAGAAATACAACATCAATTATTTGTATTTAAATAGAATTAAATTGAGGGCAGCAAAGAGTAAGCAATTGCTGTATTAATATTTTCTATACTTTGATATCAAAAGGAGAGAAAAATTAAACGAAGAAAATCAAACATAATTCCTTTAGAATTTGTACAAAATAAATTAGTTTATTAAAAGGGATGAAAATTTAATGGAAGAAAATCAAACATGTCAGAAATACAATACCATGAATAACTTTTTGATTCTTATTATCACCGTTGTTTTCGCTTGCTCGATAATCAATTTGGACTTAGGGATGAGAAATTAGTTTATCATAACTTTTCAAGTTATTGTATTTCTATGGAGCAAGTTTTATGGAGTAATTCTCATATTGGACATTTGCTAATAAATTTATAACCGTTTATATGAACAATTCTATTATAATCAATCGTGATTTGTATAAATACTCATGGTAAATACTTCAATATTTAATTAAAACCAATGATTTTGTGAAAAATCTAAATAGAGTACTTATGACAAATATACTCTTGAAGGAGGAGGTTGAATAGAGTAAATATATTTTAAGGTTTTTACGCGTGTCAGAATCCTAATGAATGAGATTATTAAGATCTTCAGTTATTCAAATTTTATGAATGTGTTTAATAATTTAAAACCAACTAATGTGCATAAAAATAAAGTGGAAAACCAGAAAGGAGTTCAGGTAAAGCCTACTTCCCTGCACTTGGGTTCTCATAACCCTTAGGAATTAGGATTTTCTAAGCTTCAACTTATATTATTCACTCTCTTTCAAATTGCCATAATTAAAATTCTATAAGAAGGTGTTTGTTATCTTCTAGGACAACTAAAAAACCACTACAAAAAATGTGATTTTGGCGACGTACAAAAGGTGATGTCGACTTGGTTGTCGCCAATGGCGATGGTAGGGTGACAAAATGACGATGACAAAAAGGGGCGACGACACCATCCGTTCCCAGTATGGATATTTGGTCAAATCTATGGCTTTTGTTTGTCGCCAACATCATTGCCTTTTTTTTTCTGACAATGGACGACGACTAGGGTTGGTCGTCAGTTTGTTGCTACTTTAAACTGTTTTTGTTTTGAATTTTTTAGCGAGTGTCAGCTAGGGTTGGTCGCCAGCTCGTCGCCAGATTTAACAAACATTTTGAATTTTGAATTTTGTATATGTTAGGAACAGGGACCCTAATTCTGGATTAAAATAGTTGTTAATAATTCAGGGAAAGGTATTTGACCAATAAATTCAGAATCAAAGAAATGATGCCTGATTCAGAAAGTGAATGATTACTTAACTAGGTGGAAAATTCAAGAGAGACAAAAGGATGGTGCATTATTTAAAAGTTGTCTCATAAGTATGTCGAAAGTATATAGGTCACTCAAGTGGTAATTTCAAGAGGTTACTTTTTTTTGTAGTTGGACACGTGTCAACTATTAAAGAGGGTAACTCTAATTAGGGTATTTAATACACCACTAAGAGGCCAATGATAATTTGACACTTTAGTAGTTGTAGTAACCCAAATAAAAGGTGGTATTTTTGGGATTGTTAAAGAAATCTACTAAGCAGTGTTTGGGATATTCTTTGACAGTCCAATGATGGGCTATAAGTATTCTAATCCAAGCCATAAATAAGGCAACTAAGTTATTCTCAACAAAAAGATAATTTACTCAAGCATAAGAATCACAATTTATTACTTGTGCATTGAATAAGAACTGAATTAAATTCTATTGATCTTCAAAAGACAATAGGAAGAACATAAGAACATTTATTGAATAAGACAAGGTCTTGTTCATTTGATACATACAAAGTCTCACGCTAAAAAAGACTTAAGTAATCTTTCACCTAGTTGTTGCTCTGCACTTGGAAGGACTTGTTAGGAAAATTATTTCATTCAAACACTGACTTAGGCGTTGGCGTAAGTCCTCAGAATTCCATACCGGCCCCTCTTAACCCTTGTTAATTATGAGGTTAACTTGGCATTTTAGAAAGTGGTCTTAGTATTAGATTTGACTTGATAGGAAGAACAAACACCTAATCACCAGCATGACCCTTGCTTAAAGACAAACCCTGAACTAATCCTGACTTAGTCTTTAATTAATTGTGTCCCATTCAATTATAGGAACAAATTCAAATTTGGCTACGATAAGGCAGTTGAAAGGTCGTCTTCTATTTTTCTTTGAATAATGCCACTAGTTTTGTATTTTTTTCATTGTGATATTCTGGAGACTGACGAGGGATCGCAGATTGAAAGAGGTTTATAACTGTTTCTGTTATAATTTTATACTTAATTTATTTGTTTTTATTATTGTAATCAATAGTTTTTATAAATGATAATAATGGAAGAAGTATGATGTACAACAAACGACAAAAAATGGAAAGTTGAGTTTAAGATTTATGAGAGGGTTAGAAGAGTTTTTGGATTTTTCTTGGAGAAAATAGTTTGACTTCTAATGTTAAAAACTGCATAAACCGTTTATTTAAGGAACCAAATAAAGTAAGAGAACATCTATTCGAGAAAGGGTTTTGTTGAAAATTACTATGAGATAAACTATCATTATAAAACGGAGGTAGGAACAAGTTTTGATGTTATTTGGGTAGTAGGGGAGCAATAACCGAACAATATAAATCCTTACGCACATATGGTGCAGTGGCGGACCCAGGAATTTCAAACTGGGGGTACAAAATACGAACGTCATGTCGTTCGGATATTCGAATAAATTTTTTTAAAAAATAAAAAAATTACAACACATAATAGAATCAATTGTTAAAGTCTTACAATCCAAAATAACAATAAAAGTCTTACAATACTTAAAAGTCTTACACTAATACACTTCAAAATTACAAATTCATCCTTCGAGTCTTCATACTTTTAAAACGATCAATAATCATTTCATCCAAAATAACATGCTTTTGAAACCTATCCGGTTTATTCCACCATTTAAACCCTCCATTAACAAATGCATCACCCCCATTGTAAATTTCAACATCCCTCTTGAACAAATAACAAGCAAAGCAAAATGCGGCATCTTTTTCAACACTATATTCAAGCCAATCCCATTTTTTGAACCAATTGACACTAAAACGGCGTAAACCACCTACTTGTTTTTGAGGGAAAACATGTGTTTTTAGTTGGCAAGGTTTTTTAAGAATATAAGCTCTCCTAACCGGATTTCTTTCATTTGGGGGATAATCCATTATATTTTTTCTCAATCCCGGGTCATGAGGAAGAAGTTCAACATCACACACCCAATCATCATCCAATGGTTCATCACAATCATCATCCAATGGTTCATCACAAGCACTTGAACTACCTATTTCCATATTAACATCTTGAGTTGGAGGGGAACTTAAAGGAGAAGGAGGTGAGTCAATGGTTTCGTTAAATGATCCTTGGGATTTCATTCTTTTAAACAAGAATTCACGAAGATTGGGTTGTTTATCCTCGCCTTTTGACTTCTTTGAACTTGAACTACTTGACATTTCCTAATTAAATTAAATTAACTAATTAACATTTAACAAACAAATAAGAAGCTCCAACATGGACCAACAGCATCAAAGCACAGTAATAATATCAAAATAATCTCTTATTTATCAATACAACTAAAATTTATCCAATTTAAATACTTCAAAAACCATACCCATAACCTCATTGAACTAAAAAACCAACACAGATGAGAAAAAGTCACAGCCCACCAAGTAATAATCAAAATCAAAACCATTCAGAACCAGCATCAATATCAAAACCATTCAGAACATCAAGATCAAGAGAATCAATATCAAAACCAGCATCAAAACCAACATTCAAAACCAGCATCAAAATCATAAGCATCAAAACCAGCATTCATATTACTTGAATCAAATTAAGTATCTAAATTTAACCAACAAACAATGAAACAAATCAGTAAATCAACAAATTATAATTAGGGATTTAGGGAATTAGGGTTCATAAATGAAGAAATTATAATTAGGGTTCATAAACGTACGGCGTGACGGCGGTGGCCGATGGCATTGTGGAGGCAGGGACGGGAGCGCCGGAGGTACGACGTCGACGTGGGTTGACAGCAGGGCGGCGAGCCGGCGAGGCAAGCAGGGAGCAGTCTTCGCGAGTTCGCTGTTCACGTGAGGCTTGCTTTCTTTCTTTCTGAACTAGGTTGTTCTCTTTCTTTCTTTTCCCGTGTTTTGGGTTTTAAATTTTTATTTTATTTTATTTTATTTTCTCTTTTTTATTTTTCAAACTGGGGTACAACCGTACCCCTTGTCAATCAATTGGGTCCACAATGATATGGTGTATGATGCAACTGCTAGTATATTCACAAACACTTAACATCAATGTCTTTCCCCACAATGTGATGTTGTAAGTAAATGATGAACCACCGGTACATGTCGATGAAGATCCCCGAACGCTAATTATAGATAGTTTTTTAAAATGGTGAATTCTACAAACATGCCATTATATCAAGGTTGTAAGAACCACACCAAGATGTCTATAATTGGTCGATTGAAAAACTTAAAGATGGACTTTCATATGCTGGAGAGGTTGTATGATTAGTTTTTAACGTTGGTGAAAGAAGTTTTGCCAGAAGAGAATACTGTGACAAACAAAATCTCTTGGATTGCTCGTTGAGAAAATGCATTGTTGTCCTAACGGTGTATGATATATTAGGGGAACAATGCGAATGCAAATTGTTGTCATATCTATAAAACGTTTAGATGGACAAGAAACAATAATGATGCTAAGGTTTTACAAAAACAATTTCATCATTTTCCTTTTCGCCCCAGCTTACAAAGATTGTATGCTTCAGTTGCAACTAGTCATATAAGGTGGCACGCAGAGCACCACACTGAAGATGGAAAGATAATTCATGTGTTGGATGCTCAACCATCGTTGCTGGCTTTCAACAACACACATCCAAACTTAGCAATGGAGACTAGAAACATGCGAGATTCGACTAAGAACGACAAAATTTTTTATCATTTATGCAACCGCATAATCTTGCCACGACCCTTGAAGAAATGCAAATAATCAACTACAAGCATAACTCGAAAGGGGGATGGAATCAAATTGCCACAGATTGTTTTGAGAGATTAATGCATGCAATTAAGCAAGAATGACAAAATTATTTCTCATTTGTGCAAGCTTATTATTCTCAATAACAACCTTCTCCACGTCATCCTCCTTAATTGTATTTTGTAATATATTTGTGTACTTTGTAAAATAAATTCATAATAATATATATACAATATAAATTTTTATCAATCATACATATTAATCAAAATGCTAAAAAATGACTAATGTCATCCATAGGAGAGCCTTGAAAATTTGCACCAAGACCACCCTCATCATATGAACAAAACAAGGATGATGTTGAGAACACAAACACTAAAGTCCAACTTAGCCCAGGCCAAGCAAATATGACAACTGAAGCTGATGAACAAGGAGCTGAGGAATAATTACTCAATGCTATGAACATACATGACACAGCCATGAGGAAAGCATATATAGTTTTGTATCTGGAAAAGGAAAGCATACATGACACAGCATATAATCTTTATGTTTTAAGCATTCTGTTTTCTGTTATAGGACGAGGCAACTAAGTAAATGTTAGGCGTCTTCCTTGTATAGACGTTAAGGATTGAAGCCAATTCTATAAATAAGGCTCTCCTCCAAATTGTAATTGATTCATCATAGTTAATAACAACTCAATCATTCCTTCAGACTACAAAGTGTCTTTGTTTCTGTTTTTGTTTTCTGTCTTGCAAGGTTGAGAGTATTCAAGCCTTAATAGATTCATACTTCTCCAAGATCACGGTTGATCATTGAGAGAATTGTGAGGATTAGGCCCTGTAAAATTCTTTAGGGGAGTCGGTGTCTTCTTCCAAGGATAGGCAATTGTCTAAGATTGCCTAGAAATCAATCCAAAACATACAATCTGATAAAATAAGATTTCACTTGACTATGTTTTACATTATACATAGAGAAATACAAGCCAAATAAGATCAGTTAATGAACAGTGTTTGCTACAGGCACTATAACAACTATTAAAATCCAGAGGAAGTATAACTTATTTATAGCATTTGATATATTTAATTGAATGAAAATTAATGCATCCGATAAATAATTTTTAAAAAATTATTATTTAATTTTTTTAAAAAAAGTTATGTATTTGATAAATTTAATCACAATAATATATATGTGTATTATTTTTAGATTTTTATTTTAATATATTTCATACTAAAAAATTTGTGCATTGCACAAGTTTTTATACTAGTTATCTTTCATTGATTTAAATTATTTATTTTATATGTTTTACATATTAAATATTATATATTTATTTAAGTACTCAATGATAAATAAAATATAAATTATAAATAAATTAAAATAAAAAAATAATTCAAAAGGCGACGACGCAGGCCAACACTGTCGCCATGCAGCAGATAGGCTGGCAATTAGTTGGCGACGACACCTCCGGTTGCCATTTTAGAAAACACCTGGCCTGGCGACCACCCTTGCTTTCATCTCCCTTCACAGAGTGAATGAGGCGACCCCTTCGCCTTTTTCCAATTTAGCGGCAAAATAATGTGACCATGTTCCGTCGTCCTTTTCTTTCTTTTTTTTGTTTTTTTTTGGGAAATTATCAATGGTGCCCTTGTAGTATTGAAAAATTACAATGGTACCCAACTGCATTTCAGTGATACCCCCAATTGTATGGTAATTACAACCGTGACATTAATGATGAATTTTCCGTTAAATGTCATTAAAAACCAACCATGGTTTGTCTGTGATTCATTTGCTTCCCTCTTCCTTTTCCCTCCTAACCCGTACTTCCTTATATGGGGGGTTCTCATCCTCAAGCAATGTCATTCTTCGACGGTTCTTTTTACTCTTCACAAATGCTTCATCCTTCACAACTGCAACAAGGTGCACCGTCTTCTCGGTCTTTGCCAATACAGCAGCAAAGTCAACAGAATGCTAGCCTTTCTACGTCATCCTCATCTTCCCAGAAGCATATGCAGAGTCAACAGATCCGGCCCCATGGAAGCAGTATACCTAGTGCTGGGAATCTCACCCATGGTTATCTTCTGAACAGAGGCGTCCATCTCAATCCGCCAAGCCCCTGCTAAATCCCCAATCATTGCAGCAACGCTGTAATACTACCTTGATTGCACTTAGAAGGTAAATATAAGTATGGTAAAGTACAGTGTACGATGCGATAAGTCATGTCATAAGGTCTCAAGTAGTTACTAGTTAGATAAAAATGGTGACTTTCATTGATTGGATATTTGACATTGCTCTGTTTGATACATCATTGGCTTTGCTGTATATTTGACTGAAAGCCTTTTTGAAAGCCTTTATGCAATTTGCTTTTTCAAGGGATGTATCGGACAGTTCATTTTCTTCGATGGTGGGGAACAATGTCGTTGATAGCTCAGCTCGAACTCTTAATAGTCTTAGTCATGGCTCATCTTCTTTGTATTATTTGATCTGGGTTTTTGGGATTTTGGGTTTTTAATGATATACCAATAACACAAGCAAGAATTGGGTTTTTAATGGATGCTGGGTATTTAAACAATTACAAACTAACCATGGTTAAATTAATTTCAAAAGTTAACGGACATTTAACGGAAATAACATCATTAATGTCACGGTTGTAATTACCATACAATTGGGGGTACCACTGAAATGCAGTTGGGTACCATTGTAATTTTTCAATACTACAAGGGCACCATTGATAATTTCCCTTTTTTTTTGGTAGTGTACCTCACTACTGAATTCTTGCACTGTAAACCAAAGCTAATGAACTAAAACTAGAGTAAGACCAACACAAAAAACTCATTAGTATTTCTTAAGTTACCAACACTCTTAATTACTTTTACTTTATAACTTAGTAAAAATAACTTTAAAATAAAATGTCGCACAATAACAAATACACAATAAATCTATATGAAAATTTTCAAAAATGAATAGAAAAATGTCAGAAAACGTCTTAAAGAGAAAAGATTTTGTGTGTTGTACTATATTGTAATCAACGTCATAGATTTCGAGTTAGATTCTTCAAACCCAACTATTATGACCTTTGAGTGAAAACATGGAATAAAATCTTGAAATTTTTGTAACCTAATATCTTCAAGAACCGATATAGGAAGTAGTATGGTAGAATAAAATTCATTGACAATATAAGCACCAACGTTTTCACAAATGATATCAATCGATATAGCCAATATTGAAAATCTATAACTTGTCTAATAAGCTGGAAAAAACACGTTCCAAATAGAATATATCAAAACAAAGCAATATGGCCGATCAAATAATAAAACCAAAAATTATGAATAATAATATGGCTTTTATATATACTTAGCTAGTTAGTCTAAGAGATATGGCCATATTCTAAAAGGATTGACTTTCATCACAAAAGGGGAAAATAACTAACCCCTTGATGAAAATTATAAATGTATGCTTGGACCTACAAAATAAATGGTGAACACAAAATAAAAAAAATCACTTTACACTTATAGTATGAATGCTCAAAAGTGTTCTTGCAAAACAAAAAAAAAATGATATAGCTTGTTGGGGATTCAATAATATCCGATTTTGAATACCAAATAATTTATCCTATTTTGAAAATAAATAATACAGATCGGATATTTGGTTTATAACTGGATACCAGATTCGGATCGAGTTTTTACAAAACTAGATATCCAAATAATCTGATTTTGAATTATTTTATTATTTATTATTTATTTATTTTATTTAATATATAAAATATTTTCTATAAAAAACTTTTTTTATAAATATATAAATATTGTTGACTATACTAATATTTACAATTCTCAACAACAATTAAGTTGCATAACTAATTACTCTATTATTAATTAGATTAGACTTTTGAATATCCAACCATATTAATTTTCAAAAAGAATTTTTTTAAAACTTAAACAAATAAGCTTGATTAAATAAAGAAAGCGAAACAAGATTAATATTTTTGTGTACAAAATCGTAAACTTTTTTTAAAAAGCCTAATAAATTCTAAAAATATTTAAAATGGATATTCGGAACCCGATCCGGATATCTAGTTCAATATGGATCGAAATCGAATCATGATCTTCACTTTCCGAAAAAAACAGATCAATCCAATATCTAATTTTAAACACCCTAATAGTTAAATTTGTGAATAAGAAATAAAGAAATGGTGAGGGAAAAGGAGATATTCAAAATGACACCATAAAAAGAAAAATAGGACTAATTTTTTTAAACAATGGAGTATAATTGATTGTACAAAAACATTAAGCCATAATTAATGTTGATGCATTGACATTTTGTACATTTTATATAGTTGACTTGTGAGTTATTCCTATTTGCTAAGTCTACAAACATAACACCATATCATGCTTACTACTCGTGTCATTTACAGTTCATTCTGCATTCACAACAAGTCATTAAAATAATGCACTAAATCTCAAAAGTCTACTATACAACGTGTATGATTGATGCTGTAGATTGTAGAAGCTTTAGAAAATTGTTGAAGACAGTAACGTTTTAGCCACCTTCTGCAAACAGCAGGTCTAGAATTACAGGTAGTCTCTTTTCCTGCAAGAGTAATCAACTTATACAACAATCATGAAGGTAATAATTTGTTCATGTACTGCTGTGTTTATTTTTTAGTGTAAATAGCTTTGATTCAAGCTAAGGGATCGAATTTGTTTATGTTTACAGCAAAAGATTGTCGTTAAAGCACAAATGCGCTGCGGAAAATGCAGGAAAAAGGCCTTGAAGATGGCCGCCAGTGCAGATGGTAATAAACTAAATTATTATTACATCTTATTCTTGCGATTTGTAAGATTATAGCGTCGCCCGGTTTCTTTATTTGTATTAATCTGCATTACCAACTATAGCATTTAACACATTTAAGTACCCCATTTGTATTCTTTTTTTATTTTTTTTTTATTTTTTTATTTTTTTTTTAAAAAAAAGCACTTTTATTCTTTGTTTGTCATAATAAAGTGAATGGTTTAAATTAGCAAAGAGAAAGAAAAAAGTGAAGTGATGAGCAGTTGAAAATATGTTACAATGATAGGTAGAAGATAAAATTCATATCCAAAAAGAAATGTAGCTAAAATTTTAGGACAATTCAATATGAAAAATGTAATTAAAATTATGCGATAGAGTGAGTATATATTTTCATCAACTATTTGTATTTTTATCATTGTTATTTTAATTAAGGTAAACAGCTAAAAATAAATCAATTTTTGTTAGATACGTTGAAAATAAACACAATTATTGATTTTTTTTTTTTAGAAAAACACCTACTCATATAAATAAGTTTTTGTTAAGGTGGTAAGAAATAAAGAGAGAAAATAAATTGTAAATTTAATGAGAGTTAAATGGATGAGATTAAAAGAAAGTGATGGACCATTGTTTAAATATAAAAATAATGCAAATTAGGTGGAACTGATAACCAAAATGAAAAATGATGCAAATTCAATGGGACGGAAGGAGTACATAGTATAATTGCTGAAAATACAATCAATTATTTTTTTTCCTAATTGCTTAATTACAAAGAAGCTGGAAAGATGATTATAAATAATAGATGAGTTTATTTTTAGCAAATATATTTAATATACGAATTTATTTAAAAATAAAGGAAATGTGAGAATATTTTGAGGGGTTGAAAGAAAGGTTGATTATTTATTAATGACTATTACATACTCCTTTTCATTATTGGTGTAATAAGGTAGTGCACTACAAAAAATGTGTAATGCAGGAGTGATATCAGTTGCAATACAAGGCAACGAAAAAGATGAGATAATGATTGTAGGGAATAGTGTTGATTCAGCTGGTTTATGCACTGCGTTAAGGAAGAAACTTGGTATTGCTAATTTGATTAGTGTAGAAGAGATTAAGGATCCAAAACCAGAAGAGAAAAATCAAGAAAAATCAGAAGAGAAAAAGCCTGAAAAGGAAGAAAACAAAGAAGAAGGAGATAAAAAGAAAGAAACAAAAGATGATGCAAACCAGTCAGAATCAAAAGCATCAACATCAGAAGCATCATCAATATATCATCATTATCATCCTAATTATTGTTGTTCTAATTATCCTCCACCTCAATGTCACTTGTATGCAACTTATTATGATGATCCAAACCCTAATTGCATCATCATGTGATTTCTTCATCTTGTTATTCTGATCTCACACGAATTTTGTTTTTTTTTTTTTTACTCTTTGTTGAAACTTGAAAGTAATTCGGCAACAGGTATTCATGCAATAAATAATACATATTGAATCAATCTAATTATGTTGTAATAATAAACTTGATGTGTGTACATAAATTCATTAATACTCCCCTCTATTCAATTTCAGTATTTTAATTATTATTTATTTTTTTCACGCTATCAAATGCACTTATTTAATACTTAATATTTCTTTTTATACGTCATGAAAAATTAATATTAGATATTAATAATTATTACATTAAAATGAATCTTATGGGATAATATACGATTATATTTTAACTTATATTGCCTCTGTTCCTCAAAGAAGTTCTCATTAGCCATTTTTAAGTGTTCTATTTGTTGTTCCCGTAAAGATTAATTTTCTTTATATCACAATTTTTTCACAAAAATAATCTTATTTATCCTCATTTTAATATTTTTAGGATCATTCGCCACCTACGGCCTTGAAGTTTAGTCATTTTAGAATAAATAGCATCTAAGTTTTTTTTACAAACAATATCCTTCATATTACCAAACACGACATCGATACAACTACTTCACGGGATGACTTAGTAATCAATGATTATTGACTAAGGTAAATGACCTTTGACTTTTAATTAACTTCAATATCTAACCTAATTACCTGATTATCCCCAATTAAACTCTTCTTCCTCAACCTCCCTCTAGCCATTAAAAGGTACTACAAATAACCTAAACTATACAAAATTAAAAGCAAATGGCGACAAAGGATTTTCGTAGTCAAACTTGTCACTTAAAAAAAGTTTGTCGCCATATTCGTCTCCAGCTTGGCGACAAAAAAAAAATTGTCGCCATCTTTATCGCTAAATGAATTTCATATTATAAAAAAATTGAATATTTGTTATTATTATTGAATAATAATAACAAAAATTCATTTTATTTCTTTAAATAATATTCAAAACTCAAACATAAAATAATAAATAACAAAAATTGAAATTTAAAAATATAATTAATCATTAACTAAATTACATACATTACAAATATTACATTTGTATAATTAATCTATATGCATAAGTTAACATATTTTTACTGTTCAATAAACAATAAGTGTTCAATCAAAAATAGAATCAACAATACTAGGTTTGAATACAGTAATTGAATCCTTCTCTCAAAGAACTTGAACTTTCCATCTCGAAATCTAAAGCTTGAGTATAATATCAAAAGATTTTTCATCATTAAAAAGAAAAAAGATACCCCCAAATAGATGGAGTTTGGGTGAAATAAGAAAAAGAAAATTTAGATTTGAGTTCAGATAGTTAGGAAGATTTTTAAAAAGGTTTGAGATTAGACAGAAGATAGTGTCATTTTCGAAGGAAGAAGAACGAAGGGTAGTAGCTTTCATTAACGAAATGATTAAGCTTCTTTTAGAGGGAACTTTATGGGGGTTTGAAGAAGGCGAAGAAATGTAGGAATATGGAAGACAGAGAAGAATGATGGGAGAAAGAGAGAAATATGGCACAATACTTAGCTTATAAAGACAATGGCGAATAAGTTTTGGTGACAAAATGTCTGTCACCAAGTTTTTCACTAAAAAAGAGAGTGATTTTGGTGACAAAATGTTCGTTATCAAAATTAAAAGAGATAAAATTGTGACAAAGTTGGCAACAAAATTTGTCAAAAAAAAAATTTTTACTATTCAATCAAACTCGTCCCGCCTAATTACTAAAAAATAAACAGATCAAAAATTTAGAACAATATATATTAGCAACAAAATTTGCCTTTTTGTCGCCAAATTTAGCGATAAAAGTTTTTTTTTGTCACCAAACTTTTTTTTTTTGTAGTGAAAATTTGAATTTCAGTGATTGGAATTCAAGTATTCGACAAAGACATACCTTAGCAATCACTTTTATCTTCATTTTTGCCTCCACAAATATCCAATTTTCACCGACATAAATATGAACTCTTATAATAATAAATTACATTTGGTTTATTTCATTTCAGTAAATTGTTGAAGTGTGTGGTTAAAATTAAAAGATATTAAAAATGCATGGATGAGATTAAAAGAAAGTAGTGGGCCGTAATTCAAAAATAAAAATGATGCAAATTATGTGGGACGACCAAAATAGAAAATACTAAAATTAAATGGGACGGAGGGAGTACCAATTTAGCATAGATATCAATGGTTACACTTGTACTTGTTGAGATGATTGTAAATAAAGGAAGGGATTCAATGGTGGTGGTGTGTTGGAGTGGGAGAATGGTGGTGATTAGGGAGGATTAGAGAGAGGTTGGAGAAGAAGGGTTTAATTAGGGTTAATTAGGTAATTATGTTAAATTAATAAATTTAATTGAAAGTCAAAGGTCATTTACCTTAATCAAGAGTCATTTAGCATATCATCCGTTGAACTGGTTGTATTGATGTCGTGTTTGGTAATTTATAGGCTGTTGTTTGAAAAAAAATTTCAAGGATTTTTATTCTAAAAATGACTAAACTTTAAGGGTATAGTTGGTAAATGATCCATATGTTTATAATTTATGGTCCCCACATATTTTCACTAACTTCATTTTAACATTTGTATTCCTTATAGTCCCCATATGTTTTCCTCTAACTTTAAAAAAGTATTTTTTATTAATTGTGATCCTCATATTTTTTTTTCCACTAACTTTCTTTTAGTATTTTTTAATGTTTATAGACCCTACTTTTATTCCATCAAACTTATTATTTAATAAAATAATATATATTCAATATCTAAAATATTCTATTTTTCTTAATTTCTGTAAGCATTTATAGGAACTTTAGTGGGGAACGGTGTGAGTATATTTGGAATAAAATTAAAATTAAAAATAAACTGTATTTAATGTATTGAATGTAAATATGATATTCTTATTAGGTAGGAGGGAATAAGTCTCTTCTTACTCAAAATAAAGTTGGTTTGTGGGTTGTTTTGAAAACATTAGAATTTTGATAAGGCTGAGAGACAAAAAACTTACTTAATCGGTGGCTAAACTACTCATTATAGACAAGTAAAATATATTTGTTATTGATGAGTTGTTTCACACTACTTCTTGATATTTATTAATAATGGAAGCTTACCCGGTTGGTAGGTAGATATACCTAAGTTCGACTGAGTCTAAGACATGGGAGATGATGAATCAAAAAGGGCGTGTTCCAGCTTGGAGAAGACGAGTCGTCGTTTGGTGTTAATCTATTGCCTAGTTCCATAAGCAAACGCTGAGTCAGTGTTTTGTCTCTTCGGTTAAAAGTCGACTCAACTTTTGTGTTTTGATCTTGGAGTGTAGTTTCTAAAAGAGAATAATTGAAACAGTCGTATTGTTAGAAGATTTCATTAGTCGTTTTTAGCGCCTAATTTTTTTTCTTATATATTTGTTCGTTACTAATTATAATTTAATTAGTGATGGTAGTAATTTGAAAAATCTCTACGATGATAAGAAACTTGTTAATTCCTAACATGATTATGAATCGTAACAAGTAACGTAAACTTTGGAGGTAAAACTTAAAGTTGAGCAACAACCCATAACAGTTCAAAAAAAAAATTTAATTATTACCCAAGCATATTATATAACCATGATGGGAGTAAATTAAATATTTCTCACATATACAAGTGATTTTTAAACATGAAGTACAAGTTACATAACTTGTTACATGTACAACAATTTTTACCCAAACTTTAAACTATCTTAGATAAACCTTTCTTATACCATAATAGACCAAATTAAGGACAAAAAACACTCCAAATCAGCCCCAAACAACAGCTAATATAGCTGTCCCAAATCCCCTTAGTAGCTCCTTGTTCACTTACACACTCAAGCCAATCACACTACCCAAAACCCCTTTTGTTCTACTCAAAGCTTGTGCATCATTACAAGCATGCAAGAGGCAAATATTTGAAGCAAAAGCACTCAATTTTCTGAATTGTTATTCAGCCATAAATCCCAACACATTGCTCCCAAGTTCATCCATGAACAAACACTAGAATCCTCTAAACTTTCAATAACTAAAACACCTTCTTTTCTCATCAAATCTTCTTCAAAAACCCATCTAAAACTTCTGAAAATTTATGTTTATAAACCCAAATCTCCCATAAAAATAATCTTCATCTTAAGAGCTTTCCATAGACACCAAACTTGAAGAAATCCACCAAGTATAGAGTAAGTTATACTCATTTCTTTATTCCACTAGTTTTGTTAAAACTTGTTCATGTAAAACATTTTTTTCATTTTTTTTTTACATGAATCTTTCTATAAACTAAGATCATTATAAAATGAGTATTTTATCTCTAAACTAAGAAAATCATCACTTGTAAATCTATAAAAATCGGCCACAATAGAAAGTAAGAAGATGTTTTTCCACAAACATATAAATTTTGTTACTTAAAGGATTCAAGTAAATTATGGGACTTAACTAAGTATGTTGCTCAACATAATAAGTATACTCCAAATATGTTAAAATCATCACAAGCATTAGTCTAACAACTCTAACTAGGAAAAGTTAAGTGCATGTTAGAAATCCAAATTTATTATTGATTTTTGGATGAATGCAATATGTTTAGTTGAAGAGTTGGAGTTGAGACTTGAAGGGCAAGGACCCGAAGTTAGAACCGCTTCTAAGAACGCGTAGGAGCTTACGGAATAATTATATAGGCTTGGAGTCGAGGTATGTCACATGGGGTGATTTTTAAAGGATTTAAGAACAAGTTGGGAAAGTTTGTGTATAAACTTTTTTAAAAAAAAAAAAAAAAAAAAATTCCCAAAGAGAAGTTCTTAAATCTTGAAAGATGATGTCAAAATGATAAATTTGAGTATGAAATAATTTATTACATGTATTATTATTGTGGGCATCATGCATGTTGATTTTATAAATTATTGTATGTTTAAAGGCATGTTTAACACTACTTTGTGAAAGTTATTGTGATGGAAATGATTATATGAATTTGAAAATATTTGAAATTCATTTTAAAAGAAATTTTCAGTAGCTATATGTTAAGAAAATTTCTTGGATATTTTTTTTTTGAGATTATTCGTTAAATTGATATTTTAATGGATTTTAAGGTGTTAAATACTCTTATTATAAAACATGGTATTAGATGAACTCTTCATCATCAAAAATAATTAATAAAAATATATTATAATGTCTCCAACAAGATTTGGCCAGAATATATTTAGTTTGGAATTTTTTTTTAAAATTTTTGAATAATCGTTAAATTGTTTAACGGTAAATTGTAAAATGGTAAAATATAAAATAATTACCAAACAATGACATATGGACTTGAAATTTTTATCACATACTCATACAGTAGGTAAAATTGGTAAGAGTTTGGGAAGGTTTCGTTGACATTTAAGGACCTTAATAATTTTTACTCGGTTATTAATAATCGGTAAGTTTGAAAACGGTAAAATACAAAATAAATACTAAATGACGTCTTTTGGACATGAAAATTTTATGAGGCACTTATATAAGCAGTAAATACATGTTCAAAAATTTATATGGATTTTCGTGACCATATATGGACTTAAATAAATTTTATTCGATTTATCGGTAAAATAACGATATTAATTATTAAAAATATTCCACATGATTTTTAATGGTTATTTAAAATTTTATACCCCTTAAAATAGCTTCTGGAATATCATATAAGTTTTTATAATATTTTATTCGGACTCAAATAATTTTAAACCTATTTTATACTATTTATCGATAAAATGTCTATACAAAATAATAAAACATCATACATGAGTTTTATAAGTTCAAATGGCCTAATAAACATATTATATGACTTCTGGAATATTGGTATAATTTTATAAAATAAATTATTAATTATTTACTAATTTATCAAAATAATAGAAAATGTTTATTTATTAGAAAGTGTAATATTGTTAATTAAATTTGGGTAAAAATAAACCTATATAAAAAAAATTATAATTATATTAATAACCTACTGCCTCATAGTATAAATTAATTTTAAATGAGACGGTTTATAAATTTTACGGATTTAAGAGACCATTTAAATAACAGTAAATACCCAAATTGTCGAAAATAATTGTAAGATCGTTATAAATACGCATAACCCATTATAACTTGATGGGACAAACTTAAATTCATTTTAAATAAGGTATTATAATGACTTGATTAATTTGGGCCTTGTTGGAGAATTAATATGTACTTTGTAAATCAATTATCGATTTTATTACCGGCAAAACTATCTCGTATTTAAGAAAATAGTGTTTTATGAAATCTTCTGTATTAATGATTTTATAGACTTATGAATCATATTCTAGTTGTTTTGAATGAATTTCAAAACCCTTTTAAGTTATATTTACTTTAAGAAGGATTGGAACAAAACATTTTAGTGGTTTCCTTAAAAAAAAATCGTATTGATCTTTAATCACTTTTTGTTACTATGAATTTCCATACATGCTAGTGATGCCCCAATATAATACAAAGGTTATGTTTAATGATATGATTATGCTAAGCATGTTTTACCCATGTGGGAAATATTATGATTTGATTTTGCTAAGTTGCAAATAAAGTATGTTTTGCTATGTGCAAATAAAAGATGTTTATCATATGGAGAAAGTTAATATTTTTGACTTTCAAATGCTATTAAAATTACAAGATATATATTATGTACAAAAAAATGTTTTAGCCTAAATGGCGGGTACATATGCCACAGCAAATGTTGTGTGCATGATTAAACGGCTCACCAATGCTGAGCGCGTATTGTTCACAATACCATTGTGTTACACTTGCCGGACATGTCGCGGACGGTAGACCGACTACCAAACGAGTCACAGGATGACTCACAGAGTACCCATGTAAACTTATGATATGAGTTTGAAATTGATTTGGATCCATTGAGATCTTATGATTTATAATGAAAAATGAGAATTTTAAATTACTATAGAGCCATTGAACTTCATTTGAATCATAATATGATTTATCAAATGAAAAAGCATATTTCAAAATGAATTTACTCAAATAAAAAAAAAGAAAGATTTTAATAACTTGTTTGACGGACACCAGTGTGTTTATACTCAGCCTTTTTGCTGATACTATGCTTTGTATGTTTTTCCAATGGTTTTGTTTTTAGAGTAAACCCCTATGGCACCTCGACGGAGAATGGATATGCGAGCGGAAGTTCAACCCGAGTTGGAGTATGACTCCCCTTTTGTTTAGATCTCTTTATTTTATTTGAGAGATTATTAGTTTAGATTTAGACTATTTTAAGGATGTAATTTGAATTTTGGACTTATTTCGATTTGGTTGTAATTTTCCTATATTTTGGACAGTTAAGACTTCCGTTATATTGCTTTGGTTTGGTTCAAGAATTATACTTGAATATTAGTTTAACCTTTAAGTAACCCCTTAATTGTGTTGGCAAAAGTAAGCTTCCGCTTGATTAATACTAAATTCCAATTAGCGTTTGCCTTCATAATTCGAGGCGGTTACAGTTGGTATCAGAGCCAAGGCTTTGGAAGCTTGTCTAAAATATCAGGAAAATTAGAGAACGAGTTTAACTTAAAGAAGTTGAAGCTAACTAATGGAAGTAATTAAGAAATGAGCTTAAAATTTAGGGATTATTGGTAAAGAAAGGATTTAAGTAGTAAGTCTAAATTAAATCAGGATACTAACTGAGTACCATTAGTAAACTAGAAGTCTTAAAAGTTTCTTGTAAGCAAGTGATGATCCAATTATGTGGCTAAGTTGTCTATGCATGATGGTAAATTAAGTTGAGGAATGATCATTAAAAGTGTTGAAATTGCTAAACAAGTGATCCAATGGGATGGAAATTGATGAAGTTATTAAGCCATTAAATCAATAAAGTTAAGAAAGTGTGTTATGCAAGTGCATATCTATTTGTCTTAAAGGCATAATTATTAATTAGTTATTACCTCTTGGCAGGAACCTAGAGGAAATTGGGGAAAGAATGGATCCCCAAGCACAATTGAATCTCCTAACCGAGCAACTCAGAGTCATCCAAGAGACCAATGCTCAATTAGTCCAGTTCATAGCCAACCAACATGCCAGTGTGGATGACGAGACTAAGTTTTACAAAAGGCTTGCTACCCACAGGCCTAAGACCTACAATGGTGCTACAGATCCAGTTGTCCTTGAAGATTGGATCAATGAAACCGAGAAAATTCTTGAGGTGGTAAATTGTCCAGAAAATCTTAAGGTTAAACTTGCAGCATTCTATCTAGTGGGACCTGCAGAGCTTTGGTGGAGAGCCCTAAAAGGTGTCTTAGCTGCCTCCACATCTGCTGGTGGAGCAACACAACCCACCAGTTGGAGATGGGAAGATTTCTTGAAGAAACTAAGGGAGAGGTTTTACCCAGCAGCTCTACAGAGACAAAAAGAATCAGAATTTCTTTACCTGAGGCAGCATTCTCTTAGCGTTACCGAATATGCTAACAAGTTCTTGGAGTTGGCTCGATTTGCCCCAGATTATGTGCTTGATGAAAAGAAAAAGATGGATCGCTTCTACAATGGTCTCAACTTTAGCTACCAAAAGTTGATGGGTCAATATGAGTCTTTTCAAGCTATGTATGAACATGCTGTGGAGAAAGAAATGGTCTGCAAGAGAGAGGAAGATGTGAGGAAAAAGAGATCTGGAGGAGACCAGGGAGGTCAGAGCAAGAAGCCCAGAGCTGAGGGAAACTTCAAGGGGAATCAAAACCAAAACCTCAGAAACTATCAAAACCAAAACCGCTTCAACAGTAGTAGAAACCCACAAAACTCCAACCCGCTAAAAAGTCAACTGTGTGATAGATGCAAGAAATGGCACTCTAAGGGAGTCAACTGTGAAGGTAAGGCTGTGTGTCTGAATTGTGGAAAACCAGGTCATTTGGCTCGAGATTGTTGGGGCAAGAACCGGGGAAACCCCGGGAATGGTGGAGCACGACACTCAGGAAATCAAGGGAACCAGCGTAACAATAACTCTCAACTTCGCCTTGAATATAAAGGAGGCAATAAAGCCTCATCTTCTGGAGGCCAAGGAAACCAGCGCCTGGGAGGAGGAAAATTCTTTGCCATTACTACAGCAGAGGAACCTAGCACTTTGAGTCCTAAGACAGAAGGTAAAGTCATTTCCGGATTACTGTTATTGCTTGGTAAGTCCGCCCGTGTCTTATTTGATTCTGGGGCCGACAATTCTTATGTTTCTAAGTCATTTGTGAGATCCTTGGACTGTTCTGTTAATGTATGCCCTATAATGCATAGAGTTGACTTACCCGATGGATCAACGGTATCATGTAATACAAAGTTGATTGATTGCCCATTAGTAATCCAGGGTAAGGAGTTCCATGTAGACCTGATTGTATTTGACTTAGGAGGGTTTGATATCATTCTAGGAATGGACTGGCTAGGTAAACACAGGGCAGTGATTGAGTGCTATGAGAGGATTGTAAAGGTTGGGAACAATCCAGGGGATCAAGTAGCTTTTAGTGATGGGACCATACCTAATATCGAGCCAGAGATGATTGAGAGACTTACAACCTTTCCAAAGAGAGGTGGGGAAGCCCAAGTCTACCACATGAGCGAGTCAACATACAAGGAGGTCGACTTAAGCCAGATCTTGATATTGCGAGAATTTTCTGATGTATTCCCTGATGATCTACCTGGGTTACCTCCAAAGAGAGAGATTGATTTTCACATTGACCTAGTTCCAGGGTCAAGCCCGATTTCAAAGGCACCATATAGAATGGCACCACTTGAGTTGGCTGAACTAAAAACCCAACTCGAGGAGTTACAAGATAAAGGGTTTATCAGACCAAGTGTATCACCATGGGGAGCTCCAGTGTTGTTTGTGAAGAAGAAAGATGGGTCTTTGAGGCTATGCATTGACTACCGGGAGCTGAACAAAATCACCATCAAGAACAAGTACCCACTTCCTAGAATTGATGATTTATTTGACCAGTTGAAAGGAGCCGGAGTTTTCTCTAAAATTGACTTGAGATCTGGTTACCATCAGTTGAGGATAGCGGAGGAAGACATTCCTAAAACTGCTTTTCGCACCAGATATGGGCACTATGAGTTTAGAGTGATGCCGTTTGGGTTAACCAATGCCCCTGCAGCATTCATGGACTTGATGAATCGAACATTCCATGACTATCTTGATAAATTTGTTGTGGTTTTCATTGATGATATCTTAGTGTACTCTAAGACAGAGAAAGATCATGAGGAGCACTTAAGATTGGTATTAACACGATTGAGGGAAAGAAGCTTTTATGGGAAGTTGAGCAAGAGTGAATTCTGGTTGGATCGAGTTGTCTTCCTAGGTCATGTAATCTCAAAAGATGGCATAACAGTGGACCCCGAGAAGATAAGGACTATCATTGATTGGCCAGCACCGACTAGTGTAACTGAGGTAAGAAGCTTTATGGGTTTGGCAGGTTATTACCGAAGATATGTTGATGGGTTTTCTAAGATCGCACTACCGATCACCAGTTTGGTTCGAAAGAATACCAAGTTTGTGTGGTCACAAAAGTGCGAAGACGCTTTCCTAGAATTGAAGAAAAGGTTGACAACGGCTCCAGTGCTTGTATTGCCCGAGGATGGGAAAGAGTTCACGGTATACAGTGACGCATCTTTAGAGGGCTTGGGTTGTGTACTCATGCAAGAAGGGAAAGTGATTGCCTACGCATCGAGACAATTGAGGCCAAATGAGAAGAACTATCCAGTGCACGATTTAGAATTAGCTGGAGTCATATTTGCCTTAAAAATTTGGAGGCATTATCTCTACGGCACTACTTGCAAGATCTACACCGATCACAAGAGTTTGACTTATCTGTTTACACAGAAGGAGCTTAACATGAGGCAGAGAAGGTGGCTAGAATTGATGAAAGATTATGACCTCACTTTGGAGTATCATCCCGGAAAGGCAAACCGTGTAGCAGATGCCTTAAGCCGAAAACCGAGAATGGTCATTAATGGACTAATTTCAGTGCCCTACGAGATTTATGTGGAGATGAAGGAGCTAGAATTGATTGTGGTTAAGAAGGGATCATACGACAGCGTTCTCAATTCTATGAGTACAACACCGAGCCTACATGAGGAGATCCGTGAGCTACAACAGTATGATGACTTCTTGTCAGAGTTGAAGATTGGTATTGAAAAGGGTGCAGTTAAAGACTTCGGAATTGCTAAAGATGGGAGTATTCATCTAGAGGGAAGGTTATGCGTGCCCCGAGATCCTGAATTGATAGAGAAAATACTCAAGGAGGCACATTCGACTATGTATTCTGTCCACCCAGGACGGGATAAGATGCTAGCAGATTTAAAACAATACTTTTGGTGGATGAACATGAAGAAGGATGTCGAGGATTTCATAGCTCGATGTCTAGTATGTCAGCAAGTCAAGATTGACCACCAGCGCTCTCCGGGGGAGTTGCAACCACTTCCCGTGCCTAAGTGGAAGTGGGAATCAGTGAGTATGGACTTTGTTGTTGGATTGCCCCGTTCGAGAAGAGGAAATGATTCTATTTGGGTGATTGTTGATCGACTCACTAAGACTGCCAGATTTATTCCTGCTAAAGTAACTTGGAAAGCAAAACAATTAGCTGATTCTTATGTGAAAGAAGTACTTAGACTACATGGTATACCGATGACAATAGTTTCAGATCGAGATCCAAAATTTGTGGCTCGATTTTGGAATGAGCTACAAAGGGCATTCGGCACGACCCTTAATTACAGCACCGCTTTTCACCCAGCTACAGATGGGCAGACGGAGAGGACCATCCAGACTCTAGAGGATATGCTTCGGGCATGTGCCCTTGATTTTCAGTGTTCGTGGGAGGATATTTTACCATTAATAGAATTCTCCTACAACAATAGCTACCAGAGTAGTATTGGTATGGCTCCGTATGAGGCCTTGTATGGCCAAAGGTGTAGGACACCACTTTATTGGGATACCGGGAGGTCTGGTGTGCTAGTTGGACCAGAGATGATCAGAGAGACCGCTGAACAAGTCAGAATCATTAGAGACCGGATGAAGGCTGCCCAAGATCGACAGAAATCCTACGCAGACCGTAGGAGGAGGAAACTTGAGTTCCAAGTCGGTGAGAAGGTGTTCCTTAAAGTCTCGCCAACAAAGGGAATCAAGAGGTTCGGAATGCAGGGGAAGCTTGATCCTCGGTACATTGGACCCTATGAGATTTTACGTAGAGTTGGAGAGGTAGCTTATGAGTTAGCATTACCCCCACAATTAGCTAAGGTTCACAATGTGTTCCATGTGTCGCAATTGCGCCGGTATGTATTTGATCCATCACATGTTCTCCAGTATGAGCCAATTCAGCTTGTTGAAAGCTTGCAGTATGAGGAAAAGCCCCTGAGGATCCTCGGTCGAGAGGTTAGAAAACTCCGTAGCCGCACGATTCCACTTGTGAAAGTGCTATGGAGTGGACAGGATGCCGACAGTGCTACTTGGGAAAAAGAGGACGACATGTTAATTAGATACCCTTACTTATTTGAGTGATGTATTTATAACTATTAGTTTGAGTTAGTTTCGAGGACGAAACTCTTGTAAGAAGGGAAGACTGAAACAGTCGTATTGTTAGAAGATTTCATTAGTCGTTTTTAGCGCCTAATTTTTTTTCTTATATATTTGTTCGTTACTAATTATAATTTAATTAGTGATGGTAGTAATTTGAAAAATCTCTACGATGATAAGAAACTTGTTAATTCCTAACATGATTATGAATCGTAACAAGTAACGTAAACTTTGGAGGTAAAACTTAAAGTTGAGCAACAACCCATAACAGTTCAAAAAAAAAATTTAATTATTACCCAAGCATATTATATAACCATGATGGGAGTAAATTAAATATTTCTCACATATACAAGTGATTTTTAAACATGAAGTACAAGTTACATAACTTGTTACATGTACAACAATTTTTACCCAAACTTTAAACTATCTTAGATAAACCTTTCTTATACCATAATAGACCAAACTAAGGACAAAAAACACTCCAAATCAGCCCCAAACAACAGCTAATATAGCTGTCCCAAATCCCCTTAGTAGCTCCTTGTTCACTTACACACTCAAGCCAATCACACTACCCAAAACCCCTTTTGTTCTACTCAAAGCTTGTGCATCATTACAAGCATGCAAGAGGCAAATATTTGAAGCAAAAGCACTCAATTTTCTGAATTGTTATTCAGCCATAAATCCCAACACATTGCTCCCAAGTTCATCCATGAACAAACACTAGAATCCTCTAAACTTTCAATAACTAAAACACCTTCTTTTCTCATCAAATCTTCTTCAAAAACCCATCTAAAACTTCTGAAAATTTATGTTTATAAACCCAAATCTCCCATAAAAATAATCTTCATCTTAAGAGCTTTCCATAGACACCAAACTTGAAGAAATCCACCAAGTATAGAGTAAGTTATACTCATTTCTTTATTCCACTAGTTTTGTTAAAACTTGTTCATGTAAAACATTTTTTTCATTTTTTTTTACATGAATCTTTCTATAAACTAAGATCATTATAAAATGAGTATTTTATCTCTAAACTAAGAAAATCATCACTTGTAAATCTATAAAAATCGGCCACAATAGAAAGTAAGAAGATGTTTTTCCACAAACATATAAATTTTGTTACTTAAAGGATTCAAGTAAATTATGGGACTTAACTAAGTATGTTGCTCAACATAATAAGTATACTCCAAATATGTTAAAATCATCACAAGCATTAGTCTAACAACTCTAACTAGGAAAAGTTAAGTGCATGTTAGAAATCCAAATTTATTATTGATTTTTGGATGAATGCAATATGTTTAGTTGAAGAGTTGGAGTTGAGACTTGAAGGGCAAGGACCCGAAGTTAGAACCGCTTCTAAGAACGCGTAGGAGCTTACGGAATAATTATATAGGCTTGGAGTCGAGGTATGTCACATGGGGTGATTTTTAAAGGATTTAAGAACAAGTTGGGAAAGTTTGTGTATAAACTTTTTAAAAAAAAAAAAAAAAAAAAATTCCCAAAGAGAAGTTCTTAAATCTTGAAAGATGATGTCAAAATGATAAATTTGAGTATGAAATAATTTATTACATGTATTATTATTGTGGGCATCATGCATGTTGATTTTATAAATTATTGTATGTTTAAAGGCATGTTTAACACTACTTTGTGAAAGTTATTGTGATGGAAATGATTATATGAATTTGAAAATATTTGAAATTCATTTTAAAAGAAATTTTCAGTAGCTATATGTTAAGAAAATTTCTTGGATATTTTTTTTTTGAGATTATTCGTTAAATTGATATTTTAATGGATTTTAAGGTGTTAAATACTCTTATTATAAAACATGGTATTAGATGAACTCTTCATCATCAAAAATAATTAATAAAAATATATTATAATGTCTCCAACAAGATTTGGCCAGAATATATTTAGTTTGGAATTTTTTTTTTAAATTTTTGAATAATCGTTAAATTGTTTAACGGTAAATTGTAAAATGGTAAAATATAAAATAATTACCAAACAATGACATATGGACTTGAAATTTTTATCACATACTCATATGGACAGTAGGTAAAATTGGTAAGAGTTTGGGAAGGTTTCGTTGACATTTAAGGACCTTAATAATTTTTACTCGGTTATTAATAATCGGTAAGTTTGAAAACGGTAAAATACAAAATAAATACTAAATGACGTCTTTTGGACATGAAAATTTTATGAGGCACTTATATAAGCAGTAAATACATGTTCAAAAATTTATATGGATTTTCGTGACCATATATGGACTTAAATAAATTTTATTCGATTTATCGGTAAAATAACGATATTAATTATTAAAAATATTCCACATGATTTTTAATGGTTATTTAAAATTTTATACCCCTTAAAATAGCTTCTGGAATATCATATAAGTTTTTATAATATTTTATTCGGACTCAAATAATTTTAAACCTATTTTATACTATTTATCGATAAAATGTCTATACAAAATAATAAAACATCATACATGAGTTTTATAAGTTCAAATGGCCTAATAAACATATTATATGACTTCTGGAATATTGGTATAATTTTATAAAATAAATTATTAATTATTTACTAATTTATCAAAATAATAGAAAATGTTTATTTATTAGAAAGTGTAATATTGTTAATTAAATTTGGGTAAAAATAAACCTATATAAAAAAAATTATAATTATATTAATAACCTACTGCCTCATAGTATAAATTAATTTTAAATGAGACGGTTTATAAATTTTACGGATTTAAGAGACCATTTAAATAACAGTAAATACCCAAATTGTCGAAAATAATTGTAAGATCGTTATAAATACGCATAACCCATTATAACTTGATGGGACAAACTTAAATTCATTTTAAATAAGGTATTATAATGACTTGATTAATTTGGGCCTTGTTGGAGAATTAATATGTACTTTGTAAATCAATTATCGATTTTATTACCGGCAAAACTATCTCGTATTTAAGAAAATAGTGTTTTATGAAATCTTCTGTATTAATGATTTTATAGACTTATGAATCATATTCTAGTTGTTTTGAATGAATTTCAAAACCCTTTTAAGTTATATTTACTTTAAGAAGGATTGGAACAAAACATTTTAGTGGTTTCCTTAAAAAAAAATCGTATTGATCTTTAATCACTTTTTGTTACTATGAATTTCCATACATGCTAGTGATGCCCCAATATAATACAAAGGTTATGTTTAATGATATGATTATGCTAAGCATGTTTTACCCATGTGGGAAATATTATGATTTGATTTTGCTAAGTTGCAAATAAAGTATGTTTTGCTATGTGCAAATAAAAGATGTTTATCATATGGAGAAAGTTAATATTTTTGACTTTCAAATGCTATTAAAATTACAAGATATATATTATGTACAAAAAAATGTTTTAGCCTAAATGGCGGGTACATATGCCACAGCAAATGTTGTGTGCATGATTAAACGGCTCACCAATGCTGAGCGCGTATTGTTCACAATACCATTGTGTTACACTTGCCGGACATGTCGCGGACGGTAGACCGACTACCAAACGAGTCACAGGATGACTCACAGAGTACCCATGTAAACTTATGATATGAGTTTGAAATTGATTTGGATCCATTGAGATCTTATGATTTATAATGAAAAATGAGAATTTTAAATTACTATAGAGCCATTGAACTTCATTTGAATCATAATATGATTTATCAAATGAAAAAGCATATTTCAAAATGAATTTACTCAAATAAAAAAAAAGAAAGATTTTAATAACTTGTTTGACGGACACCAGTGTGTTTATACTCAGCCTTTTTGCTGATACTATGCTTTGTATGTTTTTCCAATGGTTTTGTTTTTAGAGTAAACCCCTATGGCACCTCGACGGAGAATGGATATGCGAGCGGAAGTTCAACCCGAGTTGGAGTATGACTCCCCTTTTGTTTAGATCTCTTTATTTTATTTGAGAGATTATTAGTTTAGATTTAGACTATTTTAAGGATGTAATTTGAATTTTGGACTTATTTCGATTTGGTTGTAATTTTCCTATATTTTGGACAGTTAAGACTTCCGTTATATTGCTTTGGTTTGGTTCAAGAATTATACTTGAATATTAGTTTAACCTTTAAGTAACCCCTTAATTGTGTTGGCAAAAGTAAGCTTCCGCTTGATTAATACTAAATTCCAATTAGTGTTTGCCTTCATAATTCGAGGCGGTTACAATAATGAGTCGGTGTTTCTTCATTCTTGGACCTTGTAGAACGCCGAGTTGGTTTGATGAGCACCAGGCGGATATCTTATTCTTTCTTATTTTAATATTTAATAAATGCTTACGATCTCTAAATATTTTGCACTAATTTATTTTAATAATTTTTAAATTTATTATGGTCACCACATATTTCCAATAACTTTATAAAAACATTTTTATTATAGTGTTCCTATATTTTTTACACTAACTTTTTTCTAATATTTTTTATTGTTTATGGTCCTTACTTTTTCTTCATTAAATTAATTGTTTAATAAAATAATATAATCACTATATAAAAATTTTATTTTTCTTAATTTTCGTAAATATTACTTGTAGAAACTTCATTGAATAAGAGAAGGACTAATTGATAAGGGACACCATTACATGACGCAAGTGAATGCTAGTAAACGGAACTCAGCGTGCCATATAAGTCAATAGAGTCAATGGTACACTTCAAGGTTCGATTTTTCTAAGAAATTGGTCCCATATTACTTTATGTGTTGCTTTCAAAACTAGTTGGTTTATTTATACCAAATCAACTCTTTCTTTTATCCGTGTTAAACATTAATTCTGAAACAAAAACAAAAATAGGAAGCTGTAATTTAAATGGCAGCATATTCAGGACCAATAAGTATAGCTCGTTTCATCGCAATTGGTATTGTTGTAATGGGCTGTATTATAGGGTTTGGTAGCAGCAAATATATGGTAATGGGGCAGTCGTGTGCAGGCGATATCCCAAACTTAGCAAGCCAATGCGTGAAGTATGTACTTACGGTTGGGCCTAAAACTCCACCGTCTTCGCGATGTTGTTCGCTGGCTAGGAATGTTGATATGCAATGCTTATGCAAATATGTTAACAAAGGTATTGAGAAGTTTGTGAGTGTTGATAAAGCTTTATACCTTGCTCAATATTGTGGTATTGCCTTTCAACATGGAGCTAAATGTGGAAGTAAGTTTTTTTTCATTTTTCTATTTTACATTACTAGTTGTGGGGCTGCGTGCTATGCATGCAGTTTCAAAAAATCCTTTTAAATTTAAAAATTTAATTGAATTGAAGTGATTAACCTTAATCTTATTTTATTGTATTGATTTTATAGTTTAGCTAAGTAGAATTGAAGTTGTTCACAACAACGTAATTCATTATGATTTTAATGTACACTTCCTCCGTTCTATTATCATGGGCGAAGCCACATTGGGGATCGGGAGAGGCCCAACCCTCCTTGTTGAAAATGCACTCTTTTGTAATTTTGGCTTTGACTCTTCATACTAATATGATATATAATTTAAAGAGTGTATAAAATATAATATAAATTACTATAGCTCAATATGGTTGGGGTAATATATTTGTTATCTAAAGTTAAGGGATCAAATCCAAATTTGAACAATTTTTCAATAAACTAATAAATTTATATTATAATGTCATTAATCTTTATTTTTCATAATGTTACAATCATTCTTTTTAGTGTGTGTGTTTATATTTTTTTTATCTTAATTATATTTTTTTCAGAGACATAGTAGGCAAATACATAGAGTAGAAAATAATTAGTTTTTTATTTAAGGGGTAATTATACGAAAGCTTCATTTCTATTTGTTAAAAAATAATTTTTTCTATGAATCAAGTTCATTTCAATCTATATGATTTTAAATTTTTCATAGTTAACTAGTTTTTATAATAATAAATAATTAACTAGTATATAAACAATTTGGTCCTCCTAACTCAAAATCTTAGCTTCGCCCATGTCCATTATACTTGTTACATTGACTTTTTACGGAATCTAATGTGTTAGTTTATTCATTTATATATTAAACTATTTATATCTAAAAATTATAAAAAATTAATATTATGAAAGTATGTGATTAGACGATTCAAATTAGATTTCACTTGACTATATTTTTGCTTATATACTACCTGTAATATATAAAATAAGTTTGACTGATGAATAGTGCCCATAAATAAAATATAGCAAGTATTTTAAAATAGAGGGTCCATCTAAAAACGCATCTACATCAACAAATTTAGTATACAATAGCATTATAAATTGCAAAACGTAAAACAAAAATATCCTAAAAAGATTTTATATGATCTCAATTTGAGATCTCACATAAGAGAGTAAAAATGTCAATGGAAGAAATTTTAAATTTCCTATCAACTACAATTTGGAAGCAGCTCAAATTGGGATGCAAAATTTGGAGAATTTTGGCTTACAAGGTTGACATCATTGACCATTAATAATTAACTTTAAATATATGAAACTATGTATTTATAAAATTTATTTTATTAAAATATTTATGACTTTATTAGAATAACTAATAAGATGATTTAATATGAGTCAATCATACTTGTATGTAAAAAATTGGTTCAGGTTTACAGCAGTTCGATCTAAACTTCGTTTGGGTTAAGTCGGTTTTAGCCGGATAGAGTTCGATTTTGAGCATGATTTGGATCGGATATGACTCGGGTTGGTCATTATTAAGTTCGGGTAATCTCGGTTAACAGTTACGTGTCAGTTAGAATAATCGGTTACAGCTCGGGTTCGGTTTCCCATTTTCGGTTGTCAACCGGTTCGGGTTTAGGGTCGATTTACTTTCGATTTCAGATCGGATTTTTGGGTCGGGTCACTTTTAAACAGCTCTGGATATACTTGTTGGAGTAACTTATTACAGATGTCTATATTTTTTTGTCAGTTCACTGTTTCTAAAAGTTCTTAAGCTGTAAACCAAACCTCACATGTAATTATCACATGAGAGGGAAACTCATCAAACCAAAATCAACAAAATCGATCACATAAAAAATAATGAATTTAATACGATAAGTAAAAACCCAAATGACCAAATTTGACATTTATTAAATTTATTAATGAAAAAATTGTATAATTTACTACATTTAGATATACGAATTAGTAAGGAAGCAGACATTTTTAACAAACAAACAATAAAAAAATAGGTTAAATCTTATTATGCCTCCATATTATTAAGAAAAATAAGTTGTTTCAACCAAATTGATCTTGAATTCAATACATTTCGTACGCAAAATAGGTCAAGTAAATTTATACGGACCAAAAGTTAAGCATACGTCTCTTAACGTGAAAAAATACTTGGTACTTACTACTTGTTTCAATAGTTGTTAGCCATATCTCTGTCTATAAAGTAAATAATAATTCTTAAACACAGAAAAATAATAATATCAATAACAACAATATATTATCCTATTATTATTAAATGACTTCTATCTAAAATAGAGTTGTAAGTTGGAATTACGCAACTTTCTTGTAAACGATAACACTAACAAAAATGTTATTTTTAATTGACTCTTAGTGCCAAATTAGACATCATATGAAATTTCACTTAAATTAAAAAAATACATAGTCATTTTACAATAGTCCTTAATCTGAAACAAAAAATATAAAAGTTTTACCCTTCAAAACAAAGGACACAATAATATTTAATAAAAATAATATGTTCAGCTCATCTTGTTTGAGACCGTCTCATCGTTAGACAGGTTCACATAAAAGGTCCTTTAGTAAAAATACATTAAAAAATAATAAAATTGAATTTCCACTTATATAGAAAGCATTATTTTTCTAATAATTTGAACTGATCCCATTAAAATCGTCTGATAATGAGACGACCTTAATAGAGATTGGTGTAATATGTTTAAGACTCATAATATGTCATGCTATATCAATAAAAACCTTTAATTATAAAGAAGTAACAATTAAAAATATCAAATTTAACGAGTTTAAATGACAATCATGTTCAAGAATTTTCATTTTCGAAGATTGTTAAATATAACCAAATAAAATCTATTAAAATATCTTATGCAAATTGAAAAAAACTAAAGATCAAAAGTCATTTACTTGAAGCATCTAGAGATTAGAAGAACTAGTCAAAAATAAACAATTAGAATTGAAGATGGTGATAATCCTGCTGCAATGCCTATACTAGCCTAATGCAGCATCAATGTAAGAATATCAATTCAAATTCTCATTATACGGTTATTAAATAATTATTTTTCATAAATATATTTGTCAATTTACTATTTCAATTATACTCTCTATCTTATTAGTTTTGAAATATTTGTCAATGTATTATTTCAATTTTAAATATCTCAAATTTTACGAGTAAAAATTATAAAAAATTGATATTAATAAAATTTACACTAAAACAAATCAAACAAGATCTAACTTAACTATTTTTAATTTATAAATTAAGAACAAAGCACATTTTAAGAGCGATTAATAAAAAAGTGTTTCAAAAACCAAATAGAACGATAGTAATGAATAGAAGGGAGTATATAAGTCCAAGCTTATGTAGTTATGTACGTCATATTGTCGGAGATAAAAATATACGTAGTCTAAAGTTAATGCTCTTCCCAAAATTGTATATGACATCATTACAGGTGTTAATTCTGCGAATAAAGTCAATAATATCAAACTTATCACTAATTCAAAGCCACACCAAATCTAAAGACCCCCTCAAAAGATTATATCAAACAACAATATCATAGAGCGAATGCTTCAGTGTTAGATCTCCTTTATAATGATCGTGTCTTTGTCTACATAGAAATTTGTTTGATTAAAATTATTAGGTATTTAATTGATTATTACTCTATTGTAAATTTCGGATGACATACTTTATCAATAACTTATTACTTTCCTTAACAAAAATGCTCTTCCCTAAAAAGGCCATAAACTTCGTTCCACCTAAAACCTTACACTGAGTGCATGTCAATTAACAATAACATATTCATGTGCCACATTATCTTGTCAGGGTCCCATAACCATAATTCATTTTCATTCCCCTTCCTATTTAAATCTTCCCCTAGCATAATTCCTACCTCATCAAAACAAACACAAAAACAAAGAGATGCGAAGCTAGAAAAAATCTACAAGAATGGCAATATTAGGAATGCGTTTCACCGCATTAACAGTGGTCTTAGCCATGGCTTGCGTTTTCACCTCGTTCCAGAACGACAATTTAATGGCATATGGGCAGTGTGAGGGAGATATCACAAGCATAATTAGCCAATGTGCCAAGTATGTTCGGAAGGCCGGACCTAAAATGAGGCCTTCTAAAGATTGTTGTGGTGTGGCTAGGAATGCTGATATTCCATGCCTATGCAAGTACCTTACTAAGGACATTGAACAATATATTAGTGTTGAGAAGGCTGTTTATATTGCTCAAACTTGTGGTGTTGCTTTGCAACATGGCTCTAAATGTGGAAGTAAGTTTTTCTCTAACCTTATAATTAACATATCATAAGTCTTATATATTGCTTAAATTTTTAGTATTTGAAGAAATATCTGTTTGTATTATTGTATTTGTCTGTTTTTTTTCCTAATTTGCCACATTTTTTTATAAGTAATTCTCACTGTTTTATATTTGTATCCTTATGTATACATTTTATCTTAATTCTTTTTTATCTTATTTGTAAAAAAATAAACTATTCCTTAATATGTTTTATCTAACCCCTAATCAAGTAACAAATTGGAAGATCACAAAGAGTATTATTAAAGACATGACACATCCATGATGAACATTTATTGTCGGTGGCCTTGGAGTGCCACTTGTAGGAATGATTGTGGGGAACTATATAATGAATACTCATTCCATTCTATAAGGTCTATTGGATTCATTATTGGACCTTACTATTATTTATCTTTTATTACTTCCTCCCTTCTAATTTACGTTCGACTTTTACTTTTTCACACAGTCTAATGTACTAATTTAATCTTTAATATCTCTAATTACATATAATAAAAAATTATAAAAATTTGATATTAATTATCTTTACAATGAGACGAATCAAACAAGATCTCACTTAAGTATGTTTCAACTTATAAATTAAAAAATTAATCACAAATTAAAAATGATAATAAAATATTATATTTTTCCCGAATGTTGCATGTATATTAATAGCAAATAGTTGCACATAGGAAACAAAAGTGGGCCAATAAAATTGATTGTTTACTTGTAAGGATATACATCCTGCGCTTCGTTGAAATTGCTAATAACAAATTGATATCGGAAATATTCAATAGAATTACAAAGAAAAAATAAATTTTAAAAATATAATTATAAGAGAGAATATGAATTTCTCAAGCTAAAAAATGTAGTAAAACTCTTAAAATTTGTATAAAAATATTTAAGAGTATCAAAGGCGTGAGTCGTATAATGGTTTTTGGAAATAATAAATTAATTAAATCAAATAAATTAATTAAATCAACTAAATTAATTAAATTGATAATTAATTGGAAATATTTCAAGATTCCAAAAGTTTATGTTTTGGTATAAGCATAGGTCGCGGCTCGCAAACTTTTGTCGCGGCCCGACTTTCGGCTGGTTTTTGCAACGTTTGTTTTATTCGGTTTTGTTAGTTAAGCAACAACTACCTACGGTTAATATGGTTATATTCACTGAATAATTGGGATGAATTGATTTAATATCGACATTGATTCGTGAATCGATGTTGCGGTTCATGAAGTGACATATTACTTCATGAATGGTTGTACGCTTTCCTATAAATATAGAAGGCATGTGTAAATTATTTTTTACATGAGATGTACTTGGAATATACATGTAATTTCTGAATTTCTTATCCTCTCTAGCACTTTAGATAGAGAACTTGCAATCCTCAATTGTAAATTTTCATTTTCTTTTTCCACTTAAAGTTTTCTCATGTCGTTCTAATTTCCTTATGCTAGAAATTTAGTGTAATTCTTTGTATCTCATAACATATTTCCGGTTTATATTCCCAAGCACGGTGGTAGGGAGGAAATGATGTTTTAGGAAAGAGCATCTCGCCTAGAATTAATATCAAGTTCACATACAAAATCTTCTTGTTACTATGTTCGATATATGTTGTTTCCGATGATGAAGTTCATATTTGGAGTATGTTAAGCAAAGGTTTAAACTTGTCATATGTTTGTAACCTACTAAGTTTTGGACAAAGGTTAATTTTATATAATAAGAGTGAAATTATTGATGTTATTAATTAATATTTTGGAGTGAACCACTATTATTTTTAATCATTATCTAACGATCAATCTATTTTATTGGGCAGGCTACACAATTCCATGAGCTCCAACTACAAAAGCAACGGAATTGATGGCATATTAGCAAATGTAACATGCACTTTAGCAAACTATATAATTAGAATAAATAAGAATTGGCTTGCGTGATGCTTACCAATTTTATATCTATGATCTTATGATCTAATCAAATTGGGTTCAAACCCAAATTGTATTTTATCTTATTGTGATCCAAAGCAAATTGCTATGAGTACTATGTTTCAATTATAATCATGATGTGCATGTTTGCATGCCATGTCATCTCAATTTTATTAGACTATACTCCCTCCGTTCCTTTTTGATCTTCCACATTACTATAACGGGTAGTTTTAAAAGTTCTTCCACTTTAGAATACTTTCTTATTTTAGAAAGTTTTTATCTCACTTTTACCCCTTAAAATCCCCCTTTTCTTTTAATGTACCCATTTTCTTTTATTTATAATTATTTTCTCTCTTATACTTCCAATACAATCATTACTTCACACCACTATTTAATTAAAATAATACTCACTACAACCTCATACTTCCAATACAATCAAAACTTCCCACTATTATATAATTAAAATAATACCCACTACCACCAAAGATTCTCTTTTTCTTAATCTTTGTAAAATACCCAAATAGGAAGAACAAATAGGAACGGAGGGAGTAGTATGCTAGTTTTCATAATTGTTAGGAATTATTATTGTAAAAGTAAGTGATTGATTACATTACTTATATGAACTGTTTTTCATAGGGATAATTATAAATATTGCATACTGTTTCAAATAAGTTATATCGGTGAATAACATAACTTGTAATTACCGACAATAAATGACATACTTCTTCACCCATATTTCATACCTACTAAAAATTTCTATACTCATTGCATAAAGTTCATACAAATGCTTGTACACTAGAGGTGTTCATGGGCTTGGCCGGGTAGCGGATCGGGTGGTATCTAAAATATCTATTTGGGGCTTAAATATTCAAAAGCCCGCCCGCATTTGCGGGCATATTTTTTGTCGCTACCTGCCCATTTTTAAAGCAAGCGGGACCTACAGGTAAGTGGGTATTTATTATATAAAAATTAAAAATATAATACAAATTATAAAGTTCAGTTTTAATGACAATTAAAATACAATATATTGTCCAAAATACTCTAAATACATAAAAAGTCTCAAAATACTTAAATTAGATGAATATAAACATTATGTTGGATAATCCAACAAAAGCATTGCATCATTAATTTATCTTTCTACGGAGTACGAAGTTCAGACATATATCTCTCCAATCATAATAAATTAAAAAAATTATTAAAGTGGGATGAGCTCTAATTACTAAAGTTGGGTATGTAGTAGACTAGTAATATTAGACAGTAAACTACTAATTTCATAATCAATTGAATTAATTATTTAATAATTAATATACTAAACTTAGCAGCCGGGCGGGTATACCCTCGGGCATTTTTTTTAGCATCACTACCCGTCCATTTATCTTGATGAGCGAGTATTACCCCTTCAAATTTAAATTTTTTTCTGAAACATTGTTTAAATCCGTCCGTTTTTTGAATCCGCCCGTTTCTAAACTTAGCCCGCCCATGAACAGCTCTATTTTCCACGTGGGAACATTTCTAAGATTATCCACATATCTACCAATTCAATTGGGTATTTCATCATGGACATATTAATTGCCTTATTCTCTCCGCTTGGATGTGGGACCGTTAAAGCTGATTCGACTTCTTTACCCGATCAAACTTAATACAAAATAAGTGGATTTAAGTTAGAAATTTTTTTCCTACTAAATTAAATAGGTCAACCTGATCTAATATGTTTATTAATTGAATTAGGTTTTGGTCAAAATTTCAAATTTAAAATAACTTGTATAATCCAATTATTTGTACGAGTTATTTTCAACTCAAATTAATCTAGTTTTCATGACTTAATCAATATAACATTTGCCTAGTTGTCATAATAGGTACAAAATAAATAAGGAAAAATTAACTAAAATAATTCAATCTTTTATTGATTTCAATAAAAGAAAAATCATTTTTAGCAACAAGCTAAGTTTTAACGAGTACATTTTTCTCGTTGTGAAAAATAAAGTACTTGCGAAATTCATTATTGTTGCTAAATAATTGTTGTCATAAATAAAAATTAACTTCACACCACTTAAAAAAATTACTTGGTTTAACCCGGCCCATATGTTTAGCAACGATAAATATAGTTGTTAAAACTAAATAAATTATTCGTAACCGTATATGTCGCCGCAAAAAACAACTAAATACATTGATACAACAAAGTCGTTGCAAAGACCATTACTTTAATAATTTTTTTAATTAAAATAACGTCTCCCTCAAATTTCTTCTCAAACCTAAAACCTCATTCCCTTTCAAAACTAAAAACCTTAGTTCAAATAAAAATTTATAACAATCAGAACATTATTGAATTAATAATCGAACAAGTATTAATAAGATCATTGAAAACACTATAACATACCTCCTTCTGGATAAAAGTTATAATACCTATTAAACAATTATATATCACTAATTAACAATTATTAATTGAAAATTCTATCAAAAATAATCCTTTTTTTTTAAATTGTAATTTAAATAAAAATTTACAAGAATCAATTAATCAAGAAAATAGTCATGATTATGGTCATCAATCAAGAACATACTTAAATTTATAATCGAACTATTAATCAAGAACATACGTACAATTTATTTTGAAAATTCATGGTAATTGAAATTAATCAAGAATAATAATCAATTACTCAAGATTATATCATAATTGACTATAAATTGCAAAATTAGATTAATAAAAAAAATCACATCTTTAAATAAGTTGACTATAATTGGATGATGGTTCGTGGTATTTTAACTTTTTGTAGTCAAACTTCTGTTTTTGGCTAAACTATTATGAATTTAACCTAGATATAGCTCAATCCTAAATTAGTCCTAATCTCAAACTTTCATATTATTGAAAAGGTTAATAAAGAAATTTAAGTTCATTAAACTTAGATTCAATCATATATTCAAATTTCATACAATTAATCGAATAAAATCATTCCATGCAACAAATTAGGATCAATCTCTCAATCCTAGAAAAGAAATGTACTCACTAATCATAGAGAATAATATAAAGACTAACAATAAATAAAACTCTAATTATGATACTAGACACAATGGAAATAAAATTAAGAAGACAAATAAATAAATATATAAAGAACAAGATAATAATAAACTTACAAACTGTATGGTGACTGAAATTTAAATTATTGTGTACCTAGTTATTGTGTGTTGTAAGGGGAAGTGAACGGTTATAGGGTACTTTCCTGATTTGTGTACCTAGTTGTGTGGTATCTAAGTGTTAGCCAAGTATGGGAAATTGCGATTTTGTTACTTGGATCCTTGGCTATACTTAGGAATTAAAGGAGGTTAAGAAGGGAGTTATAAGAAGTAGTTTAGAATATATGGAGACCATTTTTTGAATTTTTTATGTCATTGTTTACTTTATGTTTTCTCGAGAATGAACAAAGGTTAAGCATAGGAGAGTAAGTTTATTGTATTTTATGCTCCTTTTTGGTTTATATTTGAGCTTTCTTGTACACTTAAATATTGTGTTTGAAATAATTTCGTGATGATGTTCTTAATTTTATTATAATTTGGTATGAAATAGGAAAATTATGTTAATTATTAGGACAATAGAGTGAAAAGACCGCAAAGGCTCAAAGAAATAGCCTACAAGAATCCTAGTATGTGAAAAAGAGGCAAGCATAAGATCAGAGGCTTGTTAGCGAATTGAGGCCAATCAATAGCCAAAGCCATGACTCGCAGCCAATTAGTAGAACAGAGATGAACAACAAAAAGAAATCGGTGTATTATCATTTTTTGTTGTGCCAAATCCAAAATCTCATGCCATTGGTGAAGACTTCGGGCACCTCATAGCTCATGCACTATCTTGCACACTTGAGAGCGAAGAAGTGAGTGTCTTGGATTATGAAGGATTGAAGTTTGGATCACTTGATGAAGTAATCAAAGTGGAAGACTTTGTGCTTTGATAATAGCAAGGGAATGCCAAAGAAAGGATTGCTCTAATGGTCGAGCTCAATGGCTCGGTTGAGCAATAAAACAGATTCAATCCAGCTGCTTCTGGAACCCCGCTCGGGTCGAGCGGATTACAGCACCCAAAAACGCGAGTATTCTGTTTTATTCCCAGTTTGTGATAAAATTGTGAACAAAAAAATTTTTTATGATAAAATTTTCATTATCATGGGAATGACACTGTACTTATCAAGAATACTTACACTACAAATCATTCTCATTTCCACTATTTAGTATCGATTACCAAACGGGCCGTTAAGGTTATAATGGACTCGTTAAAGATTATTATGTTACAATTGATTATTATAGAGGTGATGACTTATAATTTAGCACTAGAAGCTTTAAATTAATTACTTTAAGGTTGTAATTGATAATTTTTAAATTTGTAAGTTATCAAGTTAAAGTTGTCCTCTCTAGTGTTATAACTTCTCTGTTTCAAATTAATTACTTGCAACATTAGAAAAATAATACTATTTATTTATCACTCTTACTGTATGATTAGTTTTTAATCTATAAGTTAAAACATAGTCAAGTAAGATCTTGTTTGATTCGTCTCATTGGAAAGATTATTAATATTAAAATTTTATAATTTTTTGTTATACATAATTAGAGATATTAAGAATTGAATTATTGAATTGGATTGCATAAAAAAGCAAAGATTGCAAGTATTTTGGAACGAAGAAAGTAATTATTACTTTAAGAAAAAGACCACTTTAATGTCTGAATTGATCAATTCAAAGGTCATAATTGATCATTTTAAAAATGTCATAATTGATCCACTTAACAAACTAAGACTATATACTTTAAGTTGAAATAAATCACTTTAAATTAAAATTTATCACTTTAAGGTCAAAATTGATCACTTTTAGGTCAAAATTAAAGACGGATAAGCATGTATGTATTTGGCCTCAATATGAGAAAGTCTTCAAACGGATAGTGCATATATTATAGTACTAGTGTAGAAATTTGTGCAATGCATGGAGTTTTAAATATTTATATATGTAAAGATATAATTTTTAAATAATGATGCAAGTATATACAATATCGTTATCATGTTTAATTTTTAACATTAATATGTAATACTCTCTCTGTTCTTTAATGTTCTTCCCAATTTGAGTATTTCACATTAAGAAAAAAAAATTGATTGATATTTTTGACACATATTTAGAAGCCAAAATATATTCATGTGAGATCTCGTTAGATTCGTTTTAATGTATACTTTTTTATTATATATTTTTTATAAATTTTCACTATGCGTATTTTTGGAGATATTGAGGTTTAAAATTTGCTTTGAAAACTGTGCAAAAAGTAAATGAGTTGAACAAAAAAGAATAGAGGAAGTATTTGATACAATAAAATTTTAAAAATTGATAGAAGACAATTAGTATACATATTTTTTAAAAAAAACACTAATAAAATAAGAAAAACAATAAAGATGTTTAAAATAGTTTAAAATTCCATATAACTTAAGAGTATTTATTTTGAACATAGAGTATAGTATAAGACAGTCTCACTGTGAGACGTGTCTAATAAATAAATTAAATAGATCAATTAATATAATTCAAAAGATTCATAAACATTTTTAGGGTTCTTAATAATTGATTATCATATTATTAAATAAATACTGTTGATTTAAGTGAATTGCAGAAAATTAATTTTAAATAAGTAAGATTGATGTTGTCACTTGTTTTATATGTAATAAATAAAAAATGTACAAAAATTTTAAAATTTGCTAATCAAGGCTAAATTGCACGAATAAATTTTAAATAATCAATGTTGCAATGCAAGATTGTTGCTCTATTATTATGTTTGAGGAATAAATAAAAACTGCTATAATTGAATATCAAACTTATTAAAATTTGTAAGCTATTTTTTTTAGTATATATATATATATATATATATATATATATATATATATATATATATATATATATATATATATATATATATATATATATATATATATATGTATATATATATATATATATATATATATATATATATATATATATATATATATATATATATATATATATATATATATATATATATATATATATATATATATATATATATATATATATATATATATATATATATATATATATATATATATATATATATATATATATATATTATTTATATATATATATATATATATATATATATATATATATATATATGTATATATGTATATATATATATATATATATATACATATATATATATATATATATATATATATATATATATACATATATATATATATATATATATATATATATATATATATACATATATATATATATATATATATATATATATATATATATATATATGTATATATACATATATATATATATACATATATATATATATATGTATATATATATATGTATATATATATATATATTTTATTGCTAATTTGTGGTTCAATCAAAGATTTCATGAAATATTACATGTTACTTTTTTATCAGTTGCTCATAGTTATTACTTTTCAAAAACAATTCTTAGAGCTACCAAATTTAAAACAAAATGACATATATATCAATTAAATTATCCTATTAACACAGACATTTGACAAAGCTCTTAAGAGCTGACATTTATCAATTTTTATAGTTCTTTTAGTATATATTATGATTATGATGATTATGATCGATTTGGACACTGTTAAAAATACTCCTAGAACTGTCAAACTATAATACAACACATATTGGGAGCTCTAGATTGATGCCATTAATTGATTCCGTTCAGCTAGAAGCCCAAAAATTAGTATTTTACTTGGAATCATCCCCACCAAAATTCGCTTCCCAGCTCCCGTCTCTTCTTACATACCCATTTCAATTTGTTGATCTTTAAATTTCTGTAGATAGAAGATCGTTCTAAAATTATATTTTAAAATTGTAATATAATCGATAGGAAATGCTTAATAGAGAAAAATAAAAATTCAGTTACTCTTGTAAGAGGCCGCCTTTCAAAGAGACGACTTCAAAAAAAGAAACCCACATTTTTTATTTTCTCTTTAATTTGTATTAGTTGAGCTAATTAGCCCATATATCTAATGCGTCTCTCGAAAAGACCGTCTCTCACATCAATTTGTGAAAACCAACAAAGGAAGCTAGCAAACGAGCACTTAGCCAGTGAGGGTTTATACCAGCTTGTTGAATTGCCTACTTTGGTGCTTGAGCCTTGAGGCGTAATTATCCGTGTTTCAAGGTCAATTAGAACCACCTGTAATGGAATTGGATAGCCAACAATAGTTTTTTTAGGCATGAGCATGTCAACAGCCTATGTGCTCACCTCAATGATTAATCAAAAACCCATCAATCATCAACACGGACACAAGTATAATAACCGAAACATTATGTAGAAATGACTTGAACGTTCCAAATTCATTCAAAGAATGTGTTATCGAGGTTGCAATCCTGTTTCTATGTATCTAATCTACTCGACTCTTGATTAGTAAAACAATTCCCGCTTATCATATAAACCATCAGTTTCTGTACAAGTACAAGACCCTACTTAGGCATTCTGGCGTTAGGTCGGCACTCAGCACTAAAAAAAACAGGGTCAAACAACTCCCACTTCCGATCTGTTCAAAGAGCTTGGACAATGCTCTCGAGAACCTCCGAAGGTAAAACCTCTTTCTTCCGACTTCACCCCAGTCCTTTTCAAAACTTGTAAAGCAGTAATAAAAAAGTCAGGTCTACCGTGATTCAACCATTTTATTTTGATCTACATTCGGTGCAGGCAATGGTGGAACAGCAGCTTCAGGAATGACATCAATAAACTGCAGAACCCTCCTAGCAGTTGCACGCGACTCGGTATTTCTATTCACATTCCTCGAGGAAACGACAGACTCATGTCTGGTTGAGTTAGAACTCTCAATGGAAGATAAGAATTTATCCTTTGACGAAGATGTGGAAGCAGATTCAATAATAGCAGTGAAGATACCTGATTCTCTTAAACCCTGAACAATGACCTGATAAAAATCGACGAAACCAGATAAGAACCAGTGAATTAGGAACCGAATGAGAATCAGCAACATTCACAGCGCTAGCCGCCAGGCTGAAAAACACTGTCACTTGCATCTGCGTTCTCTATGATATCAAACGATCAGATTTACTGTTTGGAATAGATATCACACTTACCATTGGTGCATATATACGAGTTAAAATGCCCTTCCTCAAGAGTTTCAAATTCAGTGTTTTGTCTCCCCATACAACATACTCTAGATACCTAAAAACAGAAGATGCCACAACACAAAGTAAATATATATCATACTCTTGTCCATTGACAATAAGACATAGATGCTTAACAACGTACCACTTCCGCATTTCATCCTCAGTAGCAGTTGAAGCAATTATGAAGGCCTGCCATATATTTTAGCAAATAAATTATTAGATATATTTAAATATCTCCTGATTTGCATTGTATATAACAATTCAAATCTACGAAACTAAACAGTCAAGACAGCACTGGTTATAGTACAGCCTGATGAAATCAATGCCAGAGGTTTGATCCAAAAGATTCTATGTCATTTCTGAAATTCAATCAAACTTAAGGCATCCCATTCACTCGGAAAAAAAGATCCTGCTTTATACACTTTGACAAACAACTACCCCAACCCAAACAAATCACAAGAATCATGGATGGAGATTGAGATTTTCAACCCCCTTGATGAAACCGCAGAAACAAGCACCAATCATTATCATGGTTGGACATTGGAGCATAGATATGGGCCATAGGACATATAAGTAGAGGTCAGATCTAAATCTTCTTGAAAGTATTCAACTTAATCTTTTTGTGCAAACAATTAACTTAAAAGGTCTTTTTTCAGATATGTAAATGAGTTGAAGTGTTGAATAAGTCAAGTTCAGTCAAACCAATTAACAAGAAGATCATGTTCGGGTTGACTTTATCGATACATTTGATTAATGAATTGGATTACACTTAGCGCTATAACTCAACTATCAACATTAACACCTCTAACCAACATAAATTATTTGTCAGAGACTCATTTTATGTTAAACAATACAAAAGCAACAAAAAGTTTGTTTAAAGAGAATTAGGCATAGGAGTTGAGCATATAATTCAAATTTGATGTTTGTTCAAATGTACTCACTGCTCTATCAAATTCTAACATGAAGCATCTCTTGACATCTTCTTTTGTAGGTTTGCATCCACATCGATCACGTCTAGAAGTTAAGTCTGAATATTTTGAATACGTATAATGCAAAACCGCCGCTTCTTCAAATTTGATCTCACTAAAATATGACATCGAATAACAAGAATGGATAAATCATGAGTTTAGGAAATGCAACTAGGAAATCACAAGCGAGTGTATAACTAATTATTGAACGTGATATCTCATTGTAGAAAACGCTTAATAATGAACTCATGCCTTCACAAAATTCAACAACCAAGTCAGCCATTTTCAATGCGTACGGGCCTCAAGTTGGTCTTGACGAGCAGGTGAAGTGTGAGTTCTGGGATAAACTAGGAGACCTCATGAGAACTATCGCGGAAGACGAGAAAGTTTTCTTAGGAGGACACTTTAACAGACATATAGGCAGAGATGCGGGCAACTATAACTCGGTACACGGTGGGTTTGGTTTGGGGGCAAGGAATGAGAATGGGGAAAAAATTTGCTGGATTTTGCACTAGCAAAAGAATTGGTTATAGCAAACTCGATCTTTAGAAAGAAAGATGAGCATTTGACCACATATAAGAGCGGCGGGCATGCAACCCAAGTTGACTATTTCCTGGTGCGCAAGGGAGATCGGGCCTCATGCTTGGACTGTAAAGTAGTGTTGGGTACAGAGATGCCCACCCAACACAGGCTTTTAGTACTGGTTTTCAGGATGAGGAAGAAAATCGTAGAGAAGAAGGTCGAGTCCAGGGGACAGATCATGTGGGGGAGACTCAAAGGGGATATGGCCACAACCCTGTCAAACAAGATAAATTTATTGGGCTTCTCAAGATGCAAATGAAATGTGGACGAACATGGTAGAAACCATTAGAAAAGTGGCAAAAGAGACCTTGGGGGTGTTGTCGAGCAAACCAAAAGTGTTCAAAGAGTCGTGGTGGTGGAATGAGGAGGTGGAAAAGAAGATAAAAGATAAAAACAAGATATTTAAGGAACTTATGGCATGCACGGAAGAGGAGGATAGGATATAAAAGAGAGTGAACTATAAAGAAGCAAAGCGGACGACAAAGAAAGCTGTAATGGAGGCAAAAAAACGTGGTTATGAGGATTTGTATCGAAAGGTTGATACTAAAGAGGGGGAAAAGCATATTTTTAAGTTGGCAAGGACTAGGTCCAAACAGCGGCAGGACTTAGAGGCAATGAAATACATCAAGGATGAAGGAGGACGAGTCCTCTTGAGACAAGAGGACATCAAAACCAGATGGCTCCAGTTTTTCTCTCAACTACTCAATGAGTCTAGGGGGCCAAGGGAGGAGGATAAGCAACTTTCAGACGTCCAAAAACCACTCGAAGATGGGTCAACGAGTGATATCACCACAGAAGAAGTAGGACAAGCTCTCAAAAAGTGGGGAGAATAAAGGCAATCAGGCCAGATAACATCCCGATTGAGGTGTGGAGGGGTTTAGGAGAAAAGGGCATTCGTTGGCTGAAGAACCTCTTTAATACGATTTTAAGAACACATAGGATGCCAGAAGAATGGAGGAACAGCACACTAATACCTTTGTTTAAGAACAAAGGCGATGCGCAAGTATGTGGGAACTATAGAGGTATCAAACTTTTAAGCCATACAATGAAATTGTGGGAAACAGTGATAGAGAGGAGAATTAGACAGGAAACGGTGATTAAAGAGAACCAATTCGGTTGTCATTTAGAGCGTATAATGGTCATTGGAAATTAAATTAAATAAATTAATTTGAATATATCCCAAGGTTGCAAAGTTTATGTTTTGAATAAAAAGTAGTGTTCACGGATCGTGAAACAACTCGCGGCTCGCGAAAAAAGAAAGGAAAAAACTATTGTTTTGTGGGAGGAGCAGGTCGCGGCTCGCGAGTTGCTCTCTGTTCTGCAGATTCCTCTTTGCAAAGTTAATTTATCTGTTTTGTTAGTTTTAATATAACTACCAAAGGTTAAATTTGGTTATATTGACTAGATATATTGGGATGGTTTGATTGAAAGACGGCATTAGTTCGTGAATCAATCTTGTGTTTCATGAAGTAACATGTTGTTTCGTGAAATGGTGTAAGCTATTCTATAAATATAGAATGCTTGTGTGGTTATTTTCACATGCAATTACTGATTTCTTCTCTTCTCGAGCACTTTACATAGAGAACTTGTAATCCTCGATTGTAATTTTCCGTATCTTCTTCCATTTTAGTTTTCCTTACATCATTCTAAATTCCGTGTGCTAGGAATTTAGTGTAATTCTCTGTATCTTAGAACATATTTCCGGTTTATTCCCAAGCACCGTAGTAGGGAGGAAATGATGTTTTAGGAAAAAGCATCTCGCCTAGAATTAATATCAAGTTCAAACAAAATCTCCTTGTTACTTTGTTCGGGATTGAAGATCGGTTTCTCAGAGTTCTCGATGGTGTACATAAGCATGGTTCTTGATTGTCATATGTAATTTGTTTCCTTCTACAAACTTGCAACTTTATTTTATTTTTTATTTAATAAATAAAGTATCTTTCTACAACAGCTTATGGAAACCTTAACCATTTCTTCCAATTATCTAAAGCAATGTTTTAAAAATCCCTCCCTATCCAAATTATGCCTTATGGAGGAAAAATACCATTGAGCTCATCATTAATTTCCGGTGCTCCCCATATGCTCCTCCCAAAAACAGCCCTTACGTCATTGTAGGAAAACTGGCTGTAATTTATTCACTAGTAATGGCATCTATCAATTGTAGGCAAGGATCTAACTATCCAAAACTTCAAGTTAAATGTGTAGAGAATAATCCAATGCTAACTTAATCAGCACCAGTACAAGTCAATGCCTCTTCAATAATAATATATTAGTAGGTGCTAGATTTTCACCATCATCTAAATTATCATCCTTTGCTAAGGACCACGTAGTCTACTACAACTTCTAAAATAAAATTAATTGATGAACAGACAAATTGTATGTTAAGCCTTAACAAATGTTTGTACAAGATGAATAGGGTTCTCATACTTTTGTGTCTTCATATAGTTGTGCCACCGATGGGCACCGTTTGGACGAAGATGATCTTGTATTCGAGCAATAGATTTCCCGTTGCCATAAGTTAAAAAGTAATTTGGATTTCCACGTGTAGCTTCTTTGTACATGCCAAAGTACGTATCCTTTACGAGATGATCATAGTTTTTTTTTAACATAGAGACCTGTTGCATCAAAAAATTGTGTACAAGTTAGACAAAGTAAGGAAAAGGACATATATATGCATACTTCCTATATGGTCAGACATTACTTAGTTGTATACCAAATAACAAAACCCAAAGGGTTCTATGATGGGGTAATATCCCATTAAAATAAATATCTTAGGCGTTTCTGTATTAACCCTCACATTATCAATTGTTCCATATGAGACCCAAGGTTGTAAACTTCATTTGATTGGATGGTAAAGTTGGGGCTATAAAGTAATTATCCATTTTTCATTTTTAAGTTTTAAATGCTTGTCTTAAATAAAAAGAAAATGAAATACATAAACCCTCCACTTCTCAAATACACCTACAGCAGCCCTTCCACTCCACCTTTGGTGCCAAGTACCCTTTTATACTAAACCTAAACGACCTCTTCACTGATATGGCCTCTCCAGCCTTCTCTTCCCAAGAGAACAATATCCTGAAGTCCCCTTCATTGAGAGCTGTTATGAACGAGGATCCTCAGCTTTAAGGTTCAAGGTGGAATCCTAGATTTCTCTTCTATCAAAGAATTGAATTGAATGACTTTCTCTTCTATCAAAAGAATCAAATTGGACGAATTTGTATAAACTAGTTTTACCTAGAATGAACACAGGCAAGCATCCAATACTAGCTTTAATAATTATAAGCCAAGAATGACAAACTTTTTTATTATAGATCATTACCTCACTGAAAGGATCTTGGATATCATCACGCTCGACACAGCTTTCCTGAACAAAAAATATAATAGACAAGCACCATGACAATGAGTACAAGAAAACACATCTTTGATGGCATCACCAGGAGGAAAATGCTATCCCAATGTATAGTGTTACTTACATAGTTGGGAAAAACAACCATGTCCACATTCATAGGAACATCAAGCAGTAGTTTCCTCAATGAATACTCCTGTGTGCCAGCCGGATGTATTAATTCATCGGTATCAAGGTGCAGAATCCATTCCACACCATCATTCTAAAATTAGCAGAATCCGTCACTAATAAGACATGAAAAGTATTACACATTCCACAGTGGATTATAAAAATATAGCTTCCTACCCTAGCCATGACAATGGCCATCTCCATATTAAGAGACTGTTTTACAAACAGCTCATAGTTGCATGGCTTGTAAAAGAAACTTGCTAGCCATGTCTCATTCCAAATCCGGCTACAAAAGAGAAAGAACATCATTCGATTAATTGAACATACTAGTTGATAAGAAAGAAACTCATATCCCAACATGGTTAATTTATAATTAAGACTTAGCTTACGTGGTGAAAATAAATCACTTAAATTACAAGGAAACACACCATGCTCCATTATCAACTGAATAAACCCATAAGATTAGGATGTGTGCAATAAGGGAACAATGCTACAAATAACTTTTTGTTGATTACAGTCGACCTAACATTCGAATTCAATACTTGCAGGATACACTCACCTTTTTTCCTGTTGTTTCTCTAGATCTTGTGTTCTATAAATTACTATTACTCCCTGCATGCACACAGAGCTACATTAGACTAATTTTTTTAAAAGGAAGTCTTAAAATGGACAAAAGACAACTCGAACGATTGCAATCAAACTTACTGGTATGGATTCCAAGACTTTTGAGACTTTTGGAGATGCTGCGTTTCCTTCCACAAAAAGGTAAAATGTAGTGACTCCAATAACCTTGTGAAAGTACATCCATGGCAGAATCTGTTCCAAACTGGCTGATGTACTAGTGGTGATAGCAATCTAAACAAGGAAAAACTCATCTCTTAAGTACACTCAATGATACAATACATATATTTTCAGTTACCTCCATGGTGGTAGCTTCAAAAAATAGGTTCCCAACTTCCAACCTTAGCAACTTAATCTCCTCAGAGAAAAATGTCTATCATATTGAATGAAAACATATAAGACCACCATTGCATTGGTACAGTAATACAATGTCTACTGATTGATTTCTACTAATCCGGTGCATTTCACATTTCAAGATCAAAAAAAAACTTTCCATAAATAAACAAATAAAAACCCAAATAAATAAAAATAAGGATACTTCACATGAACTATCCAATACATACAAATCAAATTAATATCCAAAAGCCTCATTATTTTTCCAAATTAAGAAATACGTATTTCAAATCAAACTAAAATAGACACAACCCAGAATCAGATCAATGAAATGCATACATTTAAAAATACCATTGCAATGCTACAGTAAACAGTATCTGCATTTCACATTTCAAGATCAAATAAACTATTCCATTAAAAAAATGAATATTGAAATACATAAACGATTGCACTTCACGTGAACAAACCAAAATCATAAGAACAAAATTAGAATCCGAAGTCCCATTAATTTCCCAAATCAAGTAGAGCCCATTTCGATTCAAATAAAAACAAACACACCCCACTATCAGATTAATATAAAGATTAAAATTTAGTACCATACCTTGGGTTTGATATCGGTTTG